>NC_134361.1:170664882-170964882 GCF_048569485.1 Anomaloglossus baeobatrachus
CCGACGAGGGGCCAGGGTCGGCCCCCCAGCGCTCCCTCGCCCGACGAGGGGCCAGGGTCGGCCCCCCCCAGCGCTCCCTCGCCCGATGAGGGGCCAGGGTCGGCCCCCCAGCGCTCCCTCGCCCGACGAGGGGCCAGGGTCGGCCCCCCAGTGCTCCCTCGCCCGACGAGGGGCCAGGGTCGGCCCCCCACCGCTCCCTCGCCCAACGAGGGGCCAGGGTCGGCCCCCCACCGCTCCCTCGCCCGAAGAGGGGCCAGGGTCGGCCCCCCAGCGCTCCCTCGCCCGACGAGGGGCCAGGGTCTGCCCCCCAGCGCTCCCTCGCCCGACGAGGGGCCAGGGTCGGCCCCCCCAGCGCTCCCTCGCCCGACGAGGGGCCAGGGTCGGCCCCCCAGCGCTCCCTCGCCCGACGAAGGGCCAGGGTCGGTCCCTCAGCGCTCCCTCGCCCGACGAGGGGCCAGGGTCGGCCCCCCAGTGCTCCTTCGCCCGACGAAGGGCCAGGGTCGGCCCCCCAGCGCTCCCTCGCCCGACGAGGGGCCAGGGTCGGCCCCCCAGCGCTCCCTCGCCCGACGAGGGGCCAGAGTCGGCCCCCCAGCGCTCCCTCGCCCGACGAGCGGCCAGGGTCGGCCCCCCAGCGCTCCCTCGCCCGACAAGGGGCCAGGGTCGGACCCCAGCGCTCCCTCGCCCGACGAGGGGCCAGGGTCGGCCCCCCAGCGCTCCCTCGCCCGACGAGGGGCCAGGGTCGGCCCCCCAGCGCTCCCTCGCCCGACGAGGGGCCAGGGTCGGCCCCCCAGCGCTCCCTCGCCCGAAGAGGGGCCAGGGTCGGCCCCCCCAGCGCTCCCTCGCCCGACGAGGGGCCAGGGTCGGCCCCCCAGCGCTCCCTCACCCGACGAGGGGCCAGGGTCGGCCCCCCAGCGCTCCCTCGCCCGACGAGGGGCCAGGGTCGGCCCCCCCAGCGCTCCCTCGCCCGATGAGGGGCCAGGGTCGGCCCCCCAGCGCTCCCTCGCCCGACGAGGGGCCAGGGTCGGCCCCCCAGTGCTCCCTCGCCCGACGAGGGGCCAGGGTCGGCCCCCCACCGCTCCCTCGCCCAACGAGGGGCCAGGGTCGGCCCCCCACCGCTCCCTCGCCCGACGAGGGGCCAGGGTCGGCCCCCCAGCGCTCCCTCGCCCGACGAGGGGCCAGGGTCGGCCCCCCAGCGCTCCCTCGCCCGACGAGGGGCCAGGGTCGGTCCCTCAGCGCTCCCTCGCCCGACGAGGGGCCAGGGTCGGCCCCCCAGTGCTCCTTCGCCCGACGAAGGGCCAGGGTCGGCCCCCCAGCGCTCCCTCGCCCGACGAGGGGCCAGGGTCGGCCCCCCAGCGCTCCCCTCGCCCGACGAGAGGCCAGAGTCGGCCCCCCAGCGCTCCCTTGCCCGACGAGGGGCCAGGGTCGGCCCCCCAGCGCTCCCTCGCCCGACGAGGGGCCAGTGTCGGCCCCCCAGCGCTCCCTCGCCCGACGAGGGGCCAGGGTCGGACCCCAGCGCTCCCTCGCCCGACGAGGGGCCAGGGTCGGCCCCCCAGCGCTTCCTCGCCCGACGAGGGGCCCGGGTCGGCCCCCCAGCGCTCCCTCGCCCGAAGAGGGGCCAGGGTCGGCCCCCCAGCGCTCCCTCGCCCGACGAGGGGCCAGGGTCGGCCCCCCAGCGCTCCCTCGCCCGACGAGGGGCCAGGGTCGGCCCCCCAGCGCTCATTCGCCCGAAGAGGGGCCAGGGTCGGCCCCCCAGCGCTCCCTCGCCCGACGAGGGGCCAGGGTCGGCCCCCCAGCGCTCCCTCGCCCGACGAGGGGCCAGGGTCGGCCCCCCAGCGCTCCCTCGCCCGACGAGGGGCCAGGGTCGGCCCCCCAGCGCTCCCTCGCCCGAAGAGGGGCCAGGGTCGGCCCCCCAGCGCTCCCTCGCCCGACGAGGGGCCAGGGTCGGCCCCCCAGCGCTCCCTCGCCCGACGAGGGGCCAGGGTCGGCCCCCCAGCGCTCCCTCGCCCGACGAGGGGCCAGGGTCGGCCCCCCAGCGCTCCCTCGCCCGACGAGGGGCCAGGGTCGGCCCCCCAGCGCTCCCTCGCCCGACGAGGGGCCATGGTCGGCCCCCCAGCGCTCCCTCGCCCGACGAGGGGCCAGGGTCGTCCCCCCAGCGCTCCCTCGCCCGACGAGGGGCCAGGGTCGTCCCCCCAGCGCTCCCTCGCCCGACGAGGGGCCAGGGTCGGCCCCCCAGCGCTCCCTCGCCCGACGAGGGGTCAGGGTCGGCCCCCCAGCGCTCCCTCGCCCGACGAGGGGCCCGGGTCGGCCCCCCAGCGCTCCCTCGCCCGACGAGGGGCCAGGGTCGGCCCCCCCAGCGCTCCCTCGCCCGAAGAGGGGCCAGGGTCGGCCCCCCAGCGCTCCCCTCGCCCGAAGAGGGGCCAGGGTCGGCCCCCCAGCGCTCCCTCGCCCGACGAGGGGCCAGGGTCGGCCCCCCAGCGCTCCCTCGCCCGACGAGGGGCCAGGGTCGGCCCCCCAGCGCTCCCTCGCCCGACGAGGGGCCAGGGTCGGCCCCCCAGCGCTCCCTCGCCCGACGAGGGGCCAGGGTCGGCCCCCCAGCGCTCTCTCGCCCGACGAGGGGGCCAGGGTCGGCCCCCCAGCGCTCCCTCGCCCGACGAGGGGCCAGGGTCATCCCCCCAGCGCTCCCTCGCCCGACGAGGGGCCAGGGTCGTCCCCCCAGCGCTCCCTCGCCCGACGAGGGGCCAGGGTCAGCCCCCCAGCGCTCCCTCGCCCGACGAGGGGCCAGGGTCGGCCCCCCAGCGCTCCCTCGCCCGACGAGGGGCCAGGGTCGGCCCCCCAGCGCTCCCTCGCCCAACGAGGGACCAGGGTCGGCCCCCCAGCGCTCCCTCGCCCGACGAGGGGCCAGGGTGGGCCCCCCAGCACTCCCTCGCCCGACGAGGGGCCAGGGTCGGCCCCCCAGCGCTCCCTCGCCTGACGAGGGGCCAGGGTCGGCCCCCCAGCGCTCCCTCGCCCGACGAGGAACCAGGGTCGGCCCCCCAGCGCTCCCTCGCCCGACGAGGGGCCAGGGTCGGCCCCCCAGCGCTCCCTCGCCCGACGAGGGGCCAGGGTCGGCCCCCCAGCGCTCCCTCGCCCGACGAGGGGCCAGGGTCGGCCCCCCAGCATTCCCTCGCCCGACGAGAGGCCCGGGTCGGCCCCCCCAGCGCTCCCTCGCCCGACGAGGGGCCAGGGTCGGCCCCCCAGCGCTCCCTTGCCCGACGAGGGGCCAGGGTTGATGCAGGAGCTGAAGATAAAAGGTTTTATTAATGGAGATGAGTGGGGAGGGGCTGAGGACACATAATGGGAGACCATTTGTGAAGGAGCACAGCTTTGTGACAGGCAGGGGTGGGTACTGTATTACAATGGAGTTGGAAGGCAGGAATGTGTAGTGATGGGGTAGTGTAATTTGTGTGTGTGTAGTGGGTAATGGAGGGTGCATTGTATTTGTGCGTGTGTTTATAGAGGGTAATGGAGGGTGCATTGTATTGTGTATGTGGGTAGGGTTAATGGAGGGTGCATTGTGTGTGTGTGTGTGTGTGTGTGTGTGTGTGTACATTACAAAAGAGCAGTTTGGGGGGAATATATAAATAAATATAACAATAATAGTAAAAAATAATAAAGGAGGATATTATGGAGAGAGGAAGTGTGGGAGTATATTAGAAAGAGAGCAGTGTGGAAGGAAATTATGGAGAGAAGCTGTGTATGGGGACATTATGGAAAGAGGCAGCATGGGGGTATATTAAGGAGAGAAGCAGTGTGGGATGTATTTTGGATAAGGGCAGTGTGGGGGGATATTTTGTGAAGGAAGCACAGCAATTATTTATTCAGGGCCACAGCATGGGAGATATTTATATTTACAGGGCAGTATAATGATACTTTTATTTGTAAAGGTGCTGTGTGTGGAAATGCTGCTGAAGAATAAAGATGGAGGGCTTCAGAGACAAGCAGTGAGCACGAAACCTCATCATGGCGTCTGTACTGCGTGGAGACAAAAAGGATGGAAACGACTCAGAAGATGTCACCTATAAAGGTACCTGGATGTAAATGATTATTTGTGATGCAGGTCTGGGGCAGAAGTGAACCTTTTTTTAAGCTCTTGGAGGCCATAATTGCTTCTGAAGTCCAATTCTCAACATCAGCTCCCTTTTTGGTCAAATCAGTCAAAGGCTTAACCACACTCAAGAAAATTGCCTATAAAATTACAATAGAAATTGGCAAAACCCAGAATTTTTTGAAGGGATTTCAAAGAGGTTGGCTGAACCCAGTCATGGATGACCTGAACCTTAACCGGATCCATTTCAGTAGAAGCTGGGACAAAATAAACTCCAAAAAGGAAATTTTCTGCACGCCAAAGAGACATTTTGATCCCTTAACGTACAATGAATGTTCACTAAGTATCTGAAAAACTTTCCGGACCTGCTGCCCATGAGCATCCCAATCATCAGAAAAAAATCAAGATATAATTCAAATAGACATTCAGAAATTTGCCAATTAGCTCCCGAAAAATATCATTCATGAATGATTGAAAGACGGAGGGGCCATCAGTGAGCCCAAAAGGCATCACTAGGTACTCAAAATGCCCCTCAGGGGTATTAAAGGCTGTCTTCCTGTCATCACAGTCCTCAATTCGAATGAGATTGTAAGATCAAGTTTCGCAAGCCACTTAGCTCCCTTTACTCTGGAAAACAAGTGTGACATCAAGGGTAATGGATACTGATATTTAATAGTGATTTTATTAAGGAGGCGATAGTCAATACAAGGTCTCGACGACCCATCCATTTTGGACACAAAATAAAAACCATCACCCATAGGTGATGAGGATGGTCTAATATGACCCTTCTCCAATGACTCCTTAATGTATGTTCTCATAGCATCATGTTCGAGAACAGATTGAAAATCCGTCCCTTAGGAAACTTGCAACCTAGCACCAGGTCAATGGCACAATCACGCTCCCTGTGGGAGAAGGGGGGGGGGGGCAAAGAATCAGAACCAGTCTCATTAAACACGTCAAGAAAATCTGACAAATATTCACGTACATCATGTGGTGGGGGGAAATAGACAGCACAGAAAGATCATTATGCACACATTGACAACCCCAACTAACCACAGACAAGGATCTCCAATCTAGAACTGGATTATGGGTCTGCAGCCAAGGGAATCTCAGTACCAAAATATTGTGCAAGTTGTGCAATACAAAGAATTTACAATCCTCCTGATGAGCTGGCGGAACCTTCATAGTTACTTGGGTCCAAAACTGGGGTTTATTTTCAGCTAGGGAAGTAGCATCAAAGGTACCATAGGAAAACCGCAATTCTTAGCAAAACCAAAATCCATCAAGTTCAGGGCGGCTCCTGAATCAAGAAAGGCCATAGCCGAAAATGAGGCTAAGGAGCAAATCAGAGAGACAGACAAAAGAAATGTAGATTGCACAGTACCCACAGTAAATGAACGAGCAAATCTTGTCCCGTTTAGGGCAGATAGACATAGTGTGAGACGTGTCACCACAAAAGAAACACAACTTATTTTTCCATCTAAAGCTGCCGCTCAGCATTAGAGAGGACCCTATCACACTGCATAGGCTGTAAAAACCGTTCCGCAAGCAATACATCAGCTTGCATCGTTTTACGCTCACGTAAACGTCTATCAATCTGAGTGGCTAAAGTCATAGAGGCATCAAGACCAGAAGGAATAGGAAATCCCACCATAACACCATAACATCCTTCACTGCATCTGTGAGACCCTTCCGAAAGAGTGCCACAAGAGCATCATCATTCCATTTGGTAAGGACCGCCCACTTTCTGAATTTCTCACAAAAACTGTCAGCGGAATCCTGACCTTGGATCAAAGCCAGCAAGGCTTTCTCTGCTTGATCAATAACATTGGATCATCAGCCTACCCTAACCTACTGTATCCTCAGCTATCCCTTGTAGACTGTGAGCCCTCGCGGGCAGGGACCTCTCTCCTCCTGTACCTGTGTCTGTGTCTTGTACTGTTTATGATTATTGTACTTGTCCCCATTATGTATACCCCTTTCACATGTAGCGCGCCATGGAATTGATGGCGCTATAATAATTAATAATAATAATAATAATCAGGGCCAATGACAAAGCCCAGTTCTGAGGGTCACCGTCCAACAAAGAGATGACAATGCTAACCTGTTGCACGGGACTCCCAGAGCAGTTAGGTTTTAAGGCAAAAAACAATTTACAATTATTTTTAAAGTTCAAAAATTTAGATCTATTCCCCGAGAACAGGAATTTTAGGTTCTACAACAGGATTCTGTCTAAGGCCTCCGTCACACATCCGTGCCTCTGGTACGTGTTTGCCATTTTTTACACGTACCGGAGACACGTACACACGGGGACCTAGGTAATCCCAATAGTTAGGAGACACGTAAGTATTTAGGAACGGAAAGTGTGTCCGTTCCGTACTTACGTGTCTCTGTGAGTTCCATACGCTGACATGTTCGTGTTGCTCCGGCATCACGGGTGTCACACGGAACGCACACGTACCACACGGATGTAGTGTGGATGCGGTTCCGTGTGACACGCGCCGGAGAAACACACGTCAGGTTAAAAATAGAAAAATCACACTTAGCTCAACGAGCCCTGCAGTATTTTCCGCGTCTGTCACCTGCATCCATCCACCAGTGAATTTGAACAATGCATCTTCTTCACTGGGGACCGGACGCAGCGTCAGCGGGGCGTGGCCAGTGCCGGACGCTGTCATTCAGCACCACAGACCGTTTCGGAAGAATCAGGTAAGGCGGGGCTTTCGGTTCTCCGTGTGTTATTACGTATAACACACGGAGAACACGTACGTGCCATAAACATGGCACACGGGGAACAAACCACCCCTTTAACACGTACGTGACAAAAACGTTACGTTTTGTCACATAAGTATGGCAGAGGCCTAAGATAAGCTGAAATAGCCTGGACCTTAGAGGAGAGATGAGACACGCTCATCCAACTGCTCTGTATCCATGTCAACAAAAAATCTTCCACGGTACCCAAAGAAAAATAGGAAAAATAAAATGGAGATAAAAAAAATATTTTCCCTTCTTTTGAGTACCTTTTTTCTTTCGTTGGCCAGTTACACTGTTATGATCTGGTAACCGTGGAAGATTACAAAAAACCCATTGGTGAAAAAACACCAAGAAAAGAGGAGTAGTTGGAACCTAGGCTGACCGCAATCCCCTAACTATCAGACAACACTAGAAGTAGCCGTGGAGCGTTTCTAAAAAACTTAGAAGCCACGTCACAGCCTGAGAAACTAGCTACGCCTCACAGAAAGAAATGAGGAATTCTACCTTGCTTCAGAGTAGTCCCCAAAGGAGTAGGTAGCCCCCCCACATACAAAGATTACGTTCATGTAGGAAAACACAATACACAGATAGGTAAAATAGATTTAGCAAAGGTGAGCCCCAACTGACTTGATACAAAGAAAAGGAAAGGAAACTGATTGTGGTCAGTACAAAATCCCTGTAGAAAAATATCAAACTCCTGATAGTAAAAATGGCCCTAGAGGTCGAACAACCTCACCCCCACTATATCAGGTACTCCTGTAAGTAATGGGAGAACAAAATACAAAAAAGAACGCAAAATACAGAAGAGCAAATAATTAAATTAGACAGGAAGAAAATCTCTTTTCCTGCAGGAGAGCTAGCAAAGGGGAAACCCCCATGCTCACAACACAAAAGAAACCCAACTTCACCTGCAAGACAACAGATACAAAGCAAAACAAGGAAAAACAGAAAAACAACTACCCTAAAGTGTAAACCAGGAAGCAAGGAAAAAACTGAGAACTTATCTGCAGAAGTCTTGCTCAGGAAAATAGGGAAGGACCAAACTCCAAGCCAGGAACAGAGACTGAGGAATATACAATTATAACCAGCGCCAGCAAGGCAAAAAGTGCTCTCCTATATAGACCAGACTTGTCTGCAATAGGACTTCCCTAATTCCCAATTAACGCCGACATCTGTCTGAGTCACAGGCTCAGATTCAGCTCCACTACCATTCCTGGCCACAAGAGGGAGCTTCAAAACAGCACACACACAGACAACATTCACAACAGTTCCCCTGGAGCCTCGGGTCAGAGTTCCCCCGGCGCCTCGGGACAGAGTTCCCCCGGCGCCTCGGGACAGAGTTCCCCCGGCGCCTCGGGACAGAGTTCCCCCGGCGCCTCGGGACAGAGTTCCCCCGGCGCCTCGGAACAACAAAGGGACAAAATGGGCAAATTAGTAAACGGGAATAATATGGGCACATTACCACACGGGGACAATGGTCACATTACTAAAAGATGAGGACCAGGATGGAATGGAAATATTACTACAAAATGTTGGCCAAAAATACTATATGGTGGTAATTGTAAAATAATATTACTTACAAAAAGTGGATAAAATGAAAAAAAAATCAAAATAAATGTTTTTTTTTCCCATTAAAAATACTCTTTTTATATATAAACTGAAATAAAAAAGTGCACATTTGTTATAATAAACGAGCGAAAAATGTACAAAAAACGTGATCCAAAGGTTTATACATTAAAATATGCAATCACTAAAAATGTCACTGGGTCCAGCAAAGAATGCAGCCCCGCAAATAATTTTTTTTTCTATTTGCGACTCTTATATTCAGCCAAGTTTGAGACCCCTGCGCTAACCTATTAGGCCCCTGTGCAGATTAATTGCATTAATGGTATGTGCGCCCCTAGAGTGAAGCGACACAATGTGAGGCCTTCCAAACTGACGCAGCCTTTTTTGGACGTTGATTTTTTTCCACTTAGTCTAGTGAAACTTCTCATTTATCAAAGCTTTGTAATTTAAAAAAAAAAACCTTTCCTAGTTATCCATAGAAACCAGTCAGGATTAATAAAAACTGAGGCCTGACTGGTTGTTATGGGTAACAAGAACAGTTTTATTACTGTTATATAATCTCCCTAACTTCTCACCTTTCTCGCCCACCAGGCCGATGTGACGGGGTCCTGGGTCTCGGATTTGCTGTAATTGCTCGTCCTCTATTTACATCTGGTGAGTCTTGTCATTGCTCTGTGAAGGTGCGCTAAGAAGCAGTTATCCTTTATTTTTTCTTGTATTTACCCGCCTTTCATTGTCTATATTCTGCATTCAGTTTCTCTCTGCACGCTTTCCTTCTCATCCTTTGGTTTCGAAATCCTTTGTCTTCTTCGCTTTCCTCACTCTGAGCGCTCACATGCGTCTCCTCTCTCCTGCAGTGAGTGAGTGCACAGCACCTTAGCTGTGCGCCTGGGCTGCCACATTCTGGAACCCGCCATTGTGATGTAATAATGCTGCCACATTCTGGAACCCGCCATTATGATGTAATCGCTATGTCAATATGTCTAGCTCCCAGCCATCATGGATCCTACTGGACTTTCCTGAGTTTGAGGGAAATATCTTGGTAGAGAAAGACATTCTGCCACCATATGATATGCATTTAATGCTGCAAATATCTTTAAAATAAAACTTTTTTTCAATTTAAATGTATTAATTATGCTTTCCAAATAGAATGCAAAGCTTCACCGTGTAAGCATAAGGCTATGTGCGCACGTTGCATACTAGCCCTGCAGAAATTTCTGCAGCGATTTGAAGAGCACATGTGCGCTTCAAATCGCTGCAGAAAATGCCCGTAGAAAAAAAAAAAAAAGCCGATTCCATGCGCTCTGCCTGCAGCTCCTGCCATAGACAGAGCAGGAGCTGCCGGCAAAGCGCACGGAAGAAGTGACATGTCACTTCTTGAACGCAGCGCTTCGGGCAGCAGCCGAAGCGCTGCGCTCTAAGACGCCACGTGCGGCGCTCTAAGACGCCACGTGCGCACGGCCCCTGCACAATCTCCATAGATTATGCAGGGGACGCAGGACGCATGCAGTTATGCTGCGCTTCAAAGCGCAGCATAACTGCATGAATTACGCACACGTGCGCACATAGCCTTAATCTTCAGACAGAGTTCTTTTAGTAAGGGATCCCAGGCTAAAGCCGTGACCACCGGCTACATGGATATAAAAAAGATAAAGTGAATGCCATGCATAAATTAAAATCCTTCAGCTTTTTTAACTAAATGCATAATATAAAACCTCCATGATGGCAGAGGTAAGTCACTCAACGTTATACGCTCTTAGTCACAGAGTTTGGAAATTGCATCATGGGACATTTGTGTAACCCCTTATCAACCGCGGGCAGTATAATTACATCTTAAGCAGTCATAGTGTAATCCCCATCGGCTACTGATTTGAACAACTGACGTGTGCCTCGCAGGCACGAGGGGACAATATGGGCACATTACTACAAGGGGACAATATGGCCACATTACTAAAATAGGACAATATGGGCACATTACTACAAGGGGACAATATGGGCACATTACTACAAGGGGACAATATGGGAACATTAATACAAGAGGACAATATGGGCACATTACTGCAAGGGAACAATATGGGCACATTACTACAAGGGATCAATATGGCACATTAGTACAAGAGGACAATATGGGCACATTACCACAGGATGGGGACATTACTAAAAGATGAGGACCAGGATGGAAATATTACTACAAAATGTTGGCCAAAATTACTATATGCTGGTAATTTTAAAATTATATTACTTACAAGAAGTGGATAAAATGTAAAAAAATGATTTTTTTTAAATTAAAAATGCTCTTTTATATATAAACTGGAATAAAAAAGTGCACATTTGTTATAATAAATGAGTAAAAAATGTTCAAAACACGTGATCCAAAGTTTTCTAGAATAAAATATGCAATCACTAAAAATGTCACTGGGTCCAGCAAAGAATGCAGGACCGCAAATACTTTTTTTTTCTATATGCGACTCTTTTATTCAGCCAAGTTTGAGACCCCTGCGCTAACCTATTAGGCCCCTGTGCAGATAAACTGCATTAATGGTATGTGCGCCCCTAGAGTGAAGCGACACAATGTGAGGCCTTCCAAACTGACGCAGCCTGTTTTGGATGTAGATTTTATTCCACTTAGTCTAGTGAAACTTCTCATTTATCAAAGCTTTGTAATTAAAAAAAAACCAAAACATTCTCTTAGTTATCCATAGAAACCAGTCAGGATTAATAAAAGCTGAGGCCTGACTGGTTGTTATGGGTAACAAGATCAGTTTTATTACTGTTATATAATCTCCCTAACTTCTCACCTTTCTCGCCCACCAGGCCGATGTGACGGGGTCCTGGGTCTCGGATTTGCTGTAATTGCTCGTCCTCTATTTACATCTGGTGAGTCTTGTCATTGCTCTGTGAAGGTGCGCTAAGAAGCAGTTATCCTTTATTTTTTCTTGTCTTTACCCGCCTTTCATTGTCTATATTCTGCATTCAGTTTCTCTCTGCACGCTTTCCTTCTCATCCTTTGGTTTCGAAATCCTTTGTCTTCTTCGCTTTCCTCACTCTGAGCGCTCACATGCGTCTCCTCTCTCCTGCAGTGAGTGAGTGCACAGCACCTTAGCTGTGCGCCTGGGCTGCCACATTCTGGAACCCGCCATTGTGATGTCATAATGCTGCCACATTCTAGCACCCGCAATTGTGATGTAATCGCTATGTCAATATGTCTAGCTCCCAGCCATCATGGATCCTGCTGGACTGTCCTGAATTTGAAGGAAATATCTTGGTCGATAAAGACATTCTGCCACCATATGATATGTATTTAATGCTGCAGATATCTTAAAAATATATATTTTTTCAATTTAAGTGTGTTATTTATGCAAGTTCCAAATAAAATGCAAAGCTTCACCATGTAAGCATTAATCTTCAGACCGAGTTCTTATAGTAAGGGATTCCAGCCTAAAGCCGTGACCACCGGCTACATGGATATAAGAAAGATAAAGTGGATCTCAAGAAAGGACGGAGCATTGCCCCCCCCCCTCCCCCCGGGGAATTTGCGGAGGCCGTCATGACACCTGATTGGTGGGGAGGTCAGGGTGTCATGGGAGGGGGAGGGACCACGATTTGGAACGAAATGGATAGCCAAGGGGGAGGAGCGGCACTTTTCCTGCTCCTGTGACTCAAGTGAGAGTTGCATGCATTTTACCTGAGGCCATGGAATCCATGGAGCAGCTCCTAGAGCGTCATAGAGCGGCTGCTGGTGACCGTCCTCCTGGCTGGCTGTAGGCGACTGTAGCTGGGATCATCGGAGGGAGTCTGGAGGCGGAGGGGACTTCCTCCCTGCAGGAGCGGCGCCTCCGGAGATGTAAACCGCCGGAGCGGTTATCTCCTGAACTGACTCCCCGTGCCCAGCGCCACCGCAGAAGCCCCTCCAGGGACCCTCCAGGCCAGGCGCCGCGTGCAAAGAAGTCCAGCAGGCCCCGGTCTGGGAGGAATTCTAATGTGATGCTGGGCCCAGCGGCGGTTAGCGGGCCTCCGCTGGAGTTGGGGGCGGGGCCGGCTACCGCTGTGACAGCGATGGATGTCGGTGCTGCGGCGGGGCGCTCTGGTGATGTGCCTGCCGAGCGCCCTAAGCCCTGTCAGCAGAGCGGGCTGGATGAGCGAGCAGGCCCCAGCAGAGGGGGCGGAGCGAGATGGCTTGAATCTGTGGTGCACCGGGCCTGGCGTGCAGGTCCCATATCAGCAGAGGCCCGGAATGTGGAGGGGGCCCCGTGGAATGGCACTGGGGAGCTGCGTTGGCAGGAGGGGGAGGAAGGCAGGCAGCTCTCTGGTGCAGCCGGGTGGCCAGGCGGACGTCAGCTACAGGATCCGCGACCAGAGGGATTTTCCGGCCCTGCGGCGGCAGGGGCCAACGGCGTGGGGGCGGATGAGAGGAGCCAAGAAGCAACAGAGCAGCTGGATGGACGTCTGGAGTCAGGTGGTCCGGCTGGCGGGGCCTCTACCCTTGTGCAGCCCGGTGAGTATGCTTCTATGTCATGTTTGTCTTCTCAGTATTGTCAGGACCAGAATGCAAGGCGGAAGTAGGTCGCCCGGGGTTTAGTCAGGGGGTAACAATGGGTGGAGGGGGGGATGCGTCGAGAAGTGGGGAGTTGGGAGAGCTCTTAGGTTGCGTTACTACATTGCTGTAGCGGATTGGGGGGGCAAGGGAACGCCCAGCGCCTGTGGGGGCCTGGGTTAATCCACCTGCACTGGGTGTGAGCGAACCGGCGGTTGCGGGTATTACTTTCCCGGTGTCAGTGTCGGTTCAGACGGAAAAGAATAATGAGGATAGGATTCATTTAGATGATCGGGCGCGTGGGGAGGTTTACGTCTGTATTGAGGGCCCCTTAGGTTCTCATCTTAAGAAGGAGGTGAGGGAAAAGATCTGGAAGGATGAATATGTCGAGATCTTTTCCCTCCTTCCATTGGCCAAATTTAATTTGGACAAAGGGAAAAAGGAGGATAGCAAGAAGGAGGATGAGGAGAAGCGGCGGTGGCGCTTGATCCCTCAGACGTTTAATAATTGGTTACAAGTAGAGTTGAGCGCGGTTCGCGGTTCTCCAGTTCGCGGTTCGAGTGATTTTGGGGGGTGTTCTAGATCGAACTAGAACTCGAGCTTTTTGCTAAGGGGTGCTTCACACACAGCGAGCTCGCTGCCGAGATCGCTGCTGAGTCACGCTTTTTGTGACGCAGCAGTGACCTCATTAGCGATCTCGCTGTGTGTGACACTGAGCAGCGATCTGGCCCCTGCTGCGAGATCGCTGCTCGTTACACACAGCCCTGGTTCGTTTTCTTCAAAGCCGCTCTCCTGCTGTGACACACAGATCGCTGTGTGTGACAGCAAGAGAGCGACAAATGAAGCGAGCAGGGAGCAGGAGCCGGCGTCTGACAGCTGAGGTAAGCTGTATCCAAGATAAACATCGGGTAACCAAGGTGGTTACCCGATATTTACCTTAGTTACCAGCATCTGCAGCTCTCACGCTGCCTGTGCTGCCGGCTCCGGCTCTCTGCACATGTAGCTGCTGTACACATCGGGTTAATTAACCCGATGTGTACAGCAGCTAGGAGAGCAAGGAGCCAGCGCTAAGCAGTGTGCGCGGCTCCCTGCTCTCTGCACATGTAGCTGCATTACACATCGGGTTAATTAACCCGATGTGTACTGTAGCTATGGTAGGAGAGCAAGGAGCCAGCGCTCAGTGTGCGCGGCTCCCTGCTCCCTGCACACACAGCTGTTCGCTGGTAACTAATGTAAACATCGGGTAACCATACCCGATGTTTACCTTAGTTACCAGTCTCCGCAGCTTCCAGACGGCAGCTCCGTGCAAGCGCAGCGTCGCTTGCACGTCGCTGCTGGCTGGGGGCTGTTCACTGGTCGCTGGTGAGATCTGCCTGTTTGACAGCTCACCAGCGACCATGTAGCGATGCAGCAGCGATCCTGACCAGGTCAGATCGCTGGTCGGATCGCTGCTGCATCGCTAAGTGTGAAGGTACCCTAAAGTTCGATAGTTCTAGTTACGTTCGAGAACGGTTCTATCAGGAAAAGCAGGGCTTTTTACAGCTACGGTGTGCAGGAGCCATCGCTGGCAGCCTGCCAGAAGCTGGTAACCAAGATAAACATCGGGTATCCAAGCAAAGCGCTTTGGTTAGTAACCCGATATTTATCCTAGTTACGTGTGCAGGAAGCCGACACTTCCCCGCTCAGCTCGCTCCGCCCCCTCCTGCACGCGGCATGTACACATACATACACACACACACACTCACCTGTCCCCAGCCATGCAGTCCACGACACTGACGTCCTCAGCGCCACATGACCCCGCTAGGCTCCACCCACTTCGCACTCCGCCGCCAGCACACATGGCTCCGCCCACCTGGCACTCTGCACACATGGTCCCGCTAGGCTCCGCCCACCTGGCACTCTGCACACATGGTCCCGCTAGGCTCCGCCCACCTGACACTTTGCACACATGGTCCCGCTAGGCTCCACCCACCTGACACTCTGCACACATGGTCCCGCTAGGCTCCGCCCACCTGGCACTCTGCACACATGGTCCCGCTAGGCTCCGCCCACCTGGCACTCTGCACACATGGTCCCGCTAGGCTCCGCCCACCTGGCACACTGCACACATGGTCCCGTTAGGCTCCGCCCACCTGGCACTCTGCACACATGGTCCCGCTAGGCTCCGCCCACCTGGCACTCTGCACACATGGTCCCGCTAGGCTCCGCCCACCTGGCACTCTGTACACATGGTCCCGCTAGGCTCCGCCCACCTGGCACTCTGCACTTATGGTCCCGCTAGGCTCCGCCCACCTGGCACTCTGCACACATGGCCCCGCTAGGCTCCGCCCACCTGGAACTCTGCACACATGGTCCCGCTAGGCTCCGCCCACCTAGCACTCTGCACACATGGCCCCGGTAGGCTCCGCCCACCTGGAACTCTGCACACATGGTCCCGCTAGGCTTCGCCCACCTGGCACTCTGCACACATGGTCCCACTAGGCTCCGCCCACCTGGCACTCTGCACACATGGTCCCGCTAGGCTCCGCCCACCTGGCACTCTGCACACATGGTCCCGCTAGGCTCCGCCCACCTGGCACTCTGCACACATGGTCCCGCTAGGCTCCGCCCACCTGGCACTCTGCACACATGGTCCCGCTAGGCTCCGCCCACCTGGCACTCTGCACACATTACCCCGCTAGGCTCTGCCCACCTGGCACTCTGCACACATGGTCCCGCTCGGCTTACCTGCGGTGATGAAGTCCCGACCTCAGCACTGTCACTGTCCTCCATGGCCGCCGCTTGTCACATCACCTTCTCTCGCTTCTGACCCGAGACTAACTAGCGGTGACGTCACGGGCCACTCGCGATACTTGGCTGTGAAGATGATTGAAGTCAGTGTGCAGGAGATCAGTGCAGGTAATGTACCTCGCTGACAGCAGCACTTGTCATCCCCTGCAGTGACCTGGGCTGACCCATTGATGTTAGCTCAGGTCACTGCATTGCTCTCCCAGCCAATGGGGAACATCCTGCTCTTCATTGACTGGGACAGTGTGGATCGTCATGGGAACCCCTTGGATTACACCAGACCTGGATTTGTTTTTCTTTCTAATAAATTGGTTAAAGAGGGAATGTATTGGGGAGTGTTTTTTCAAATAAAAATGTGTTTGTCGTCTATTTTTTTTTATTACTGACTGGGTTGGTGATGTCGGGTATCTGATAGACGCCTGACCTCCCCAACCCCAGGGCTTGGTGCCAGGTGACATTACACATCTGGTATTAACCCCATATATTACCCCGTTTGCCACTGCACCAGGGCACGGGATGAGCTGGGGCGAAGCACCAGGATTGGCGCATCTAATGGATGCGCCACTCCTTTGGCGGCTGCGGCCTGCTATTTTTAGGCTGGGGAGAGTCCAATAACCATGGACCTCCCTAGTCTGAGAATATCAGACCCCAGCTGTCTGCTTTACCTTGGCTGGTGATCCAATTTTGGGGGGACCCCTACGTGGTTTTTTTTTTTTAAATTATTTAATTTAAAATAACAGCGTGGGGTGCCCTCAGTTTTGGATTACCAGCCAAGGTGAAGCTGCCAGCTGTGGTCTGCAGGCTGCAGCCGTCTGCTTTACCCTAGCTGGCTACAAAAATAGGGGGAACCCTACGTCATTTTTTTGGCTAAATACAAAGCTAAGCACCCCTTAGTGCCACATGAAAGGCACCAAAGGGTGCAAAATTACAAAATGCAGGAGAGTGGGACATTATGTGTCTTTCTGCCATTATAATGACAGAAAAGACTGATATGAAGTGTACAAGCACTGTAAAATCACCAGAGCGCTCTACGCTGTGAAAAGCAGTAGAAAATGGCACTGGAGTGAACATGTGACCGCCTCATGTAGGTTGAAGCTATGGATCCTGGGTAAATTTATGTATTTTCCCTCCTTCAGTTTTTTTGCAGTACGCAAAAAAAACAGAAGGCACACGGATGACAAACAGATGACATACGGACCGTCTCCGGAACGGAAACGGATGCCACACGGATGCACCTGTGAAAAAAAACGGACTGTTTTTTGCAGACCGCAAAAACGGATCGGTCGTGTGAATGTAGCCTTATTCTGATCTGCCGTTTATAAACAGCAGGCAGAAATAAGTGAATAACGCCCCCCAGCGTCAGAAAATCTCCGGGGTTTCAGGCGTAGCTGAGACCCTGGAGATCCTGATTCAGGACGGTTTTTCCGATCCCCGCTCACGTGATCACAGGTATACACCGTACACCGATGATCACGTTACAGTAAATGACAGTGTCGGTAAAAAATTATTTATCTCCCATCTGGCATGAACAAACATGACAAATCTCCTACCCGGTTCCCTCCGGTCCCCCGGTGTCGCCAAAGTGCCCCCCCTGATGCCCTCCCAGAAATCCAAGATGGCCGCACGCACAGCAGCGCACCGGCCGCATTCACCCTACTCCTCTGATTTCTGTCGCATGTGCCATGACACATGCGGCAGAAAACTCCTCCCCAGGCCCTGCCAGGTCACCCCCTATAACCCCACCGGTGTTCCCCGGTGTCCCACGGTACCTGTGTAGCGTTGATCCCCCGTGGCCCTCTCCTTCACAATAGACGCTGCCGCATGCACAGAGCGGCTGTCAGCTCAGCTTCCTGTATTCAGACACAGTGAGTGGTGGTTATGCATCTGTAAGCTAAATGGGCGGCACGGTGGCGTTTAGCACTGCAGTCTTGCAGCGCTGAAGTCCTGGGTTCAATTCCCACCCAGGACACCATCTGCAAGGAGTTTGTATTTCTCCCCGTGTTTGCGTGGGTTTCCTCCGGCTACTCTGGTTTCCTCCCACACTCCAAAGACATACAGATAGGGAATTTAGATTGTGAGCCCCAATGGGGACAGTGTTCCTAATGTATGCAAAGCGCTATGGAATTAATAGCGCTAAATAAATGAATAAACTATTATTATTACTGCAATGGCTTGCTCATGAGGTAAGGAACATAGTTGATCGGGAGAGCTATATACTACATTTCCAAATGGAGGCATTTGATTTTATAGTTGCCCTGCTGAACGACTACCAAACATGAGAGTCCGTTATACGCCACAAGAAAACACATCTAAATAGCGAGCTCTGTTGTTTAGTATTCATTCAGCTGGATAACTGGACTTAAAGGGGTATTCCATCTCCAAGATCTTATCCCCAATATATAGTAGTTTTTTTTAAGAAGAAAAAACCCCAATATTTAAAAAGATAAACTTTATTACATTAAGCTAAAAACACCCACAGACACATATATTTGGTATCTCCGCTGGGTTCAACCACATATCAGAGGGCAAATAGATAAGCATTAATACATACATAACATTTCCTTCCACCAAAATCCCGATTCACCCAAGATGGTAACTCCTCCCTCGATAACCATAGACTCAGTATTTCAGATAAACAAGGGAACCAGAGACAAAGGCTCACATATGGTAGAAGACATATTTGTTATTTGTAGTTAAATAATGCTGATAATCACAATATTTCTCTTATTCAACCGTGTATATATAACCACTTGCCAATCCCGTTAAGGAGCTGACCATAGAGACAAAATATAATTGTCGTCTCAATGTCCAGCTCCAGCAGATTACCCAGTTTACGACGCCTGAAACAATAATTTCACCTAATACCTAAGGTTACCTCTGGAAAGTCCTATTGATTTACCTCAATGCCCGCTATTCGAACACCATTATCGCCAACAGGAACTGATCAGTGCCAGGAGAATCACAGAAGTACCTTTTCTAAACTATGCACACAATGGAATTCCTAATAGGTCACTCCCAACAGGACAGAGACACCACATTAAACGCAACCCGTCAACTGAACTGTTAATTTAAATACAATGCACATAATGGAATGCCTAAAAGGTCATTCCCCACAGAACAGAGACTTCACGTTGATATATAACCATCATCTGAACTGTTAATCTAAAGATTTTCCTTTTCAGCAATCAAGGAAGCACAGACAAAAATGCCGGAGATTAAACAAGGAGTCCAACAGCTAGAAGATAATCCTTGGTATAAATTCTTGATAGATGAATTGATTATCGCATCTTCACTGAAAATCCAACATCAGAGAAAATATTTCATCATTCTTCATGGTATCAGTCGATTTCAAGGATGTGATATATCCATATTTCCATTAGCAATAGTCCATCATACATACTGTGCTTGATTGATAACCCAAGTATATATATAGTAGGTGGAATAGCAATAATATCAGCAAATACCAATATTTGGAAATGTAGAATAGTTCTCCTGATTAGGCATGCCCTTACCTCATGAGCAGGGCATTGCAGCTTTGGTAGAAACCGTTACGACATGGACTCTGCTGCTGTGGACCCGGGGAGAGTGGGTGCAGATTCATTGCACCCACACTCCTCACAGGGAGGGTCTGCACTCCTAGAAAATGGGGGATAAATTCCCGTTTTTCCTTACAATAAATTTGTGAAAGAGGGAATGTTTTGGGGAGTTTTCTTTCAAATAAATTTTTTTTGTCGATTTTTTTTTTTTTGTTAGTACTGACAGTTTTTGATGTCAGGTATCTGATAGATGCCATGACATCACAAACTGCTGGGCTTGATGTCAGGTGACTTTACAACTAGTATCAACCCCATTTATTACCCCGTTTGCCACTGCACCAGGGCACGGAATGAGCTGTGGTGAAGCGCCAGGATTGGCGCATCTAGTGGATGCGCCACGTCTGGGGTGCCTGTGGCCTGCTATTTTTAGGCTGTGAAGGCCCAATAACTATGGACCTTCCCACCCTGAGAATACCAGACCACAGCTGTCCGCTTTACCTTGGCTGGTGATCCAATTTGGGGGGGACCCTACTTTTTTTTGTAATTATTATTATTTATAAAATAATTATAAAAAAAGAGCCTGGGGTGACCTCCACATTGGATCCCCAACCACGGTAAAGCTGCCAGCTGTGGTTTTCAGGCTACAGCCGTCTGCTTTACCCTAGCTGACTATCAAAAATGGGGGGACCCAACATCATTTTATTTTTAACTATTTTTTAAATAAAAAAAATTAATGGGCTTCCCTGTATTTTGATTGCCAGCCAAGGTAACGCCAGGAAGATGGGGGTGGCAACCCATAGCTGTCTGCTTTATCTGCACTGAGAATGAAAAATACCGCGGAGCGCTACGTCATTTTTTTTAAAGATTTATTTTTACAGCACTGTCATGTCAGGCAATCAAAATACAGGGAAGCCCTTTTTGTTTTTAGTTATTTAAATAAATAATTAAAAAAAATATATATGGGCTCCCGCTGCATTTTTTGTATTTTAGCTAAGGGTAATCCATTTTTGTATGTTTTGTATTGCTAGCTAAGGGTAATCCAAGCAGCTACTGGCTGCTAACCCCCACTGCTTGGTGTTACCTTCACTGGCAATGGAAAATCCAGGGAAGCAATTTTTAGTTTTTTTGCCAAAAAACTACAAAAAAATTACGTGCGCTTCGCCGTATTTTAGTATGCTAGCCAGGTACAGCAGGCAGGTACGGGCTGCCCATAATCCCCAGCTGCCTATTTGTACCCGGCTGGGAACTAAAAATATAGGGAAGCCCTTTTTTTAATTAATTCATGAATTTTATGAAATAATTAAAAAAAAAAAAAACGACATAGGCTTCGCCCCATTTTTTGTGTCCAGCCGGGTACAACTAGGCAGCTGGGGATTGGAATTCACAGCACAGGTTAGCCTGAGGTTTCTGGGCCCCTCTGCTGCGAATTGCAGTCCACAGCCGCCCCAGAAAATGGCGCTCTCATAGAAGCGCCATCATCTGGCGCTGTATCCAACTCTTCCAACAGCCCTGAAGCCGGGTGGCTTGTTGGGTAATCATGAGTTAATACTGGCTTTGTTTTACTAGCCAGTATTAAGCCAGAGATTCTTAATGTCAGGCACGTTTGACCCGGCCATTAAGAATCTCCAATAAAGGGTTAAAAAAAAACACCACACAGAGAAAAAATACTTTAATAGAAATAAATACACAGACACATTAGAGACTCCATCTTTATTACCCCTTATCAGCCCTCCACGATTCTGCTCTTCTGTCTTCTTTCCCCTTCAACACATGCAGCTCTGTCTGCTCCATCAGACAGCACAGCTGCATGGGGGAAGACGCTCCGTGCAGAAATCACTCTGTGAGAGTGACCACAGGCTCCCGGCTGCAAGCGGTGGCACGGGTTGCCATAGCAACGCTGCTCCGATCACGTGATTCCGGTGCCGCTGCGTGCTGGTAGCGGGACGTCCCCGTCACCGCTACCAAGCGCGTTGCTATGGCAACGGTGACCTCCGTGATTGACCGGCTGTGTCAGCCGGTCAGGAGCCGTCTTCTGCGGACGGTTGTAACTACGGTAAACATTGGGTAGCCCAGAAGCCCTTTCCTTGGTTACCCGATGTTTACCGTAGTTACCAGCGTCCGCCGCTCTCACGCTGCCAGTGCCAGCCCCCTGCACACATAGCCAGACTACACATCGGGTTAAATTAACCCGATGTGTACTCTGGCTAGGAGTGCAGGGAGCCAGCGCTAAGCGGTCTGCGCTGGTAACCAAGGTAAATATGGGGTTAGTTACCCGATATTTACCTTCGTTACCAAGCGCAGCATCGCTTCCACGCGTTCTGCTGGCTGGGGGCTGGTCACTGGTTGCTGGTGAGATCTGCCTGTGTGACAGCTCACCAGCAACCCGTGTAGCGACGCTCCAGCGATCCCTGCCAGGTCAGGTTGCTGGTGGGATCGCTGGAGCATCGCTTAGTGTGACGGTACCTTAAGGGAACGGGGAAGCAGAGCGGGGAGTCGAGCTAGAGCATGTCGCCGGTACACGGCGATACACAAATGTGCACCGTGTAACACAGAGATGCAATGACAGGTCCTACATGACGCGTCATAGTCATGTGACCTGTCTGTAGCCAATGAGATAACAGGCACGTGACTGGTCACATGACTATTTTTCACGTCACGATAGGTCCTGCATCACTGCTGGCAGTGCTGGTTACCGGGAGGATTCAGCGATCATCGCATGGAATAGCGGCAGGAGACAGAGTGCAGGAGGGATCGCGGGGACCGGTAAGTGTTATGGCAATGTTTATTAACTGTATGTGTACATTTATAATGTGTTTTTATGTGTTTATGATTGCCTCCTATTGTTTCCTATGCGGTTCGAGTGGTTCGCCGAACCGAACTCGAACCAGACCTCGGTTCAGCGAACCAAACTCGAGCCGAATGACTGCTGGTTCGCTCATCTCTAGTAACTAAATAAAAAACTTAAATTTTCCAGTCTCAATTATTTATTTTCAGTTGTAAAAAATATTTCTAAGTGACCAATATAGCCGCCCTTCTTTTCAATAACAGCCACAAGCCGTCCATCTATGGAGTACTTCAGTTTCTAAATCTCTTGACTATACAATTTTTATCTGCCATCTGATGTCTTATTCCAGAGAAAGCCGCATTTTTCTTAATATTTCAATGAGCTGTTAAGATCTATAGGCCAGACATACAGTTGAAACCAGAAGTTTACATACACTATCTAAAAAAACATATCTGCATGATGTGAAATCAGAATTAACTTTTCCCGCTTTAGGTCAATCAGAAACCAATATTATTTATATTTGCCAAATACCAGAATAATAAGAGCGGGAGAATGTTTTAAAACATTTTACTTACTTTCTGCAAAGTCAAAAGTTTACATACCCTAAGAGTACTATCGGCTTCAAGAAAAAAGGGGGTTTTCCAGCAACCAGGTCCAGAAATAGGTTAAAACTTTATTGCATGTCCGTTAAAATGTTTCCAACATGAATTCATGATGGAAACATTTTAACGGACATGCAATAAAGTTTTAACCTATTTCTGCACTTGGTTGCTGGAAAACCCCCTTTTTTCTTCAAGCGGTTGCTAGGAGTCTGCCTACTTCCTTTCCTTTGCACGGTCCGGATTTGATCTCTGAGCAGGTGAGCGGGGTCTCCTCCTTTTTTCCATGGTACTCCTAAGAGTACTATGCCTTTAAACAATATGGAACAGCCCATATGATGATGTTGTGCCGCCCCTGCAGCGGTCGAACCGCTCGGATCCGGGGGTGATTGCTCATGGCTCGAGGGTCTCCGGACCCGGGGGCTAGGGGCTACACTCAAATGAAGGCGGGGGTATTTACAGGGGAGATATAGTTTGTGACGCCACCCGTGGTGTACGGTAATTGGGAGTACCGCTGCTGCCGTTGGGGAGTACCCGGGGTGATGGAGGGGGGCAGCAAGATGACGTTACCCTCCACGGGTAGGGAAAGGTCCCAGGACTCTGGATGGTGATGCGGGGTGCCATGCAGTGGGAGCGCAGGCTCGCTGGTTGCAGGGGTTAATCAGGTACTCAGCAATAAAACAGACGCTGACAACAGGGTAAACCAAGTCTCTGGGTGCCACTGCCCTCTTGGGGGAGCTCGTCCGGGTCCCGTCCCCTGCAGCACTGCCTGGTGGTCCGTGACCTGCCTCCTGGCACAGTATCTTTAGAGTTTCCTTTGTAACCCGTCAGCTTGGAGCTTTTCGGGCCCCGCTCCCCACTGTGGCTAAGTGAAGGAGCCTGCTCTTGTCGCGGGCGGAGGAGGGGACGCTGCGCTCTCCCACTGCTCGGGTCCGGCTGCCGCTGCTGCTGCGGCCCGCTGCTGCTCGGTGGCTCGAGCGATGGGCCGGATCCCAGGGACTCGAGCGGCGCTCCTCGCCCGTGAGTGAAAGGGGTTTGGTTGTTGGGATAGTTTATTGTCCGTGACGCCACCCACGGTTGTGGTGATTGTGTGGACACCACCGCTGCTCTGGCTGGGGATCCCGGGAGTGGTGGTATGGAGCAGCCAGTTGTTGATTTGCCCCAGGTCCCGCGGTGTCTTGGCCTTGGACGCCGCCTTGCAGCGGCAACCCGGCGCTACCTCAGCCGAGGTGTAGGGGATGGGCACAGGGGCTTTCCGCTGCTGGGCCTTCGGCACAGAGCGGGCTGTCGGCTCTGGCTCGGGGGACTTCTCGGGGGACGCCTCCAGCTCGGGCTTCGGGACCTTCCACGGCAACATCTCCGGGCGGCTACCGGCTCCGGCTGCAGGTCAGCCCGCTGGGGCGGGCGTGCTGGCTATCGCTACCGGTGGCGGTGGCAGCGGGCCTAGTGGCGGGGTCACGGCTTCCGGGATGGGTGGCGAGGGAGGCAGCAGGGGGAGAGGGTCTGGACCGGGTCCCACAGCCACGATGACCGGCCTTTAAAGGGCATCGGGGCGTGGGTCACTCACCCTCCCTTCCTCAGCTTCCTCCTCGCGTCTCCGCATGGTTGCTATCACGTCCGCCATGTCGGCCTCCCACTCCTCCATGAGGAGCTGCATTTTGACCTGGAGCCTTTGGTAGAGCTGCGCGGTCCGGATCTCCACCCACGCCGCGGTCCCTGGTGCGGGGGCTACGGTGCTTCTAGACGGCATCCACATATTGCTGGCGGTCCTTCTCAGGAACAAGATGGTGGCAGGGTCCTGGCGTCCCTGCTTTTATAGCTGCGTTAACATGCAGCCAGCCGCCATCTCGTCCCCCTTAGCTTCTTTCCGGCCCCTCCTCTCTCGGGGCGGGGTTTTGGCCTTCGCGCCTCTGCTTCTCGAGAAGACGCTCGAGCGGGAACTCTTCTCGCCAAAGATGGCGGCTTCTGAAATTTTCCGGCCGGACACCTCCGGCGGTCACAAGGCGCACCTCTACCCAACGGCAGAGCGGTAAGATCCTGTTCGTGACGCCAAGTTGTCGCGGGCGGAGGAGGGGACGCTGCGCTCTCCCACTGCTCGGGTCTGGCTGCCGCTGCTGCTGCGGCCCGCTGCTGCTCGGTGGCTCGAGCGATGGGCCGGATCCCGGGGACTCGAGCGGCGCTCCTCGCCCGTGAGTGAAAGGGGTTTGGTTGTTGGGATAGTTTATTGTCCGTGACGCCACCCACGGTTGTGGTGATTGTGTGGACACCACCACTGCTCTGGCTGGGGATCCCGGGAGTGGTGGTATGGAGCAGCCAGTTGTTGATTTGCCCCTCCGTGGGTAGGGGATTGGTGGTCCCAGGGCCCAGTGATGGGATTGGGAGGGTGGATAGGCGGGTTATGGGGCCTGTGGAGGTGCAGGGGTGCAGGGGCAGCGCTGTGCCGCACGGCACGGAGGTACTCACTCAGCCAACAGATGATGACAAAGTTCTCGGTAAACAAACGGCTGGTTGGACGGTTCCCTCGGACGGCTGCGGTGTTGATGTTCCCTGCAGTTAACGGTGACAGTCCCTTCCCTGCACCTATGTTCAATGTTGGTAGCGATGGATTCCCACCGGTAACCCGCTCCCCGACTTGGATATGGGCCGGAGGAGCCCCACTCTTGCCTGCAGGTGCTGGCCCTGGGAAACTGGTGCCTTGGCGGTGGCGGTGTCTCCCCTCAACGGTCGGACTGTTGCCTTCAATCGGGACTTAGTTGTTGGGAGACCCAGTGGTCCCCTTTACTGACGGATTTGGCAAATTATGGCGATTCCTAGCCTTGCCGGGATCTGAAAGGCCCCTGCCCTGGTGTTGACTGTTCTTTGTATACCGCTCCGGTACCGCCGGGTCACCACCCGCCCACGGTCCTTTCGGCAACCTCCGAGCAATCTCTCCTGCAGACGGTCACCGCCGTCTGTCAACCTTTCTGTCTCAGTCCGGGGCACACACCCGGACCAACTTCAGGCTTCTTGCTGTCACTTTTCCCTTTCTCTACTTTCACTGTTTACTCCTCACTCTTTCCACTCTCAAGCTAATCTTAGCTGTTTACTCCTTTACTTCCCTAGCTTATCTGCCTGGTTTTCCCGCCTCCAGGGCTGTGAACTCCTTGGTGGGCGGAGCCAACCGCCTGGCCCACCCCCTGGTGTGGACATCAGCCCCTGGAGGAAGGCAACAAGGATTTAAGTTTTGACTTTGGTGTACCTGCAGGTAATGTGGGGTGCGTGTGGTGTTATGACCTGTGACCCCTGGCTTGCCCAGGGCGTCACAATCTCAGGAGCTCACACTTGGGATTTCAGTGGGCTGCTTGTTTGGAAAGCCCTATCCCCCTCGTTGCGCTAGTGCCCCCTATCTCTGAGCTTAATGGGAACAGTCCATAAAGGCCCTGTCCTCCGCAGGTTAATTGCTGGGTCGCCTGAAGCTTCTCCCTGACGTAGGATCCGTGTAACCCACAGGTCCCAGGCACCTAGCTTCAATCCCCTGTGACCGGGGGTCCGACTCTTCTAGGTCCAGACCACCGTCTGCGACCTAGTCTGTTTCTCTCCCCTGGGAGCTACAACTCCCAGCTTCCTCAGAGCTCCTCACAGCTCGAGGGTCACCACTCAACTCCCTTGACACCTCCCTGCCTGACCCCTAGGTGGGCAGCCCTATGCCTGCTTAAGCAGCCCACTGGTGTGCCTGACAGGTGTGGTGCAAGATATATCTTGGATTTATGAATGCTGATGGAGGCAGCACTGCAGTTTAGAGACCCAGAACCATGGGGGTTTGAGCACTGCACGGGGAGGGAAAGATTGTGCAGAACTCTGTGACGACCTGAATAGTCCAGGATGTCACAATGTCATGTCTTTGGAAGCTTCTGATTTATTTATCTGGTTTATTGGCAACATCTGAGTTAATTAGAGACACAAATGTGGATGTATTTTAATGCACACCTGAAACACACTGCTTCTTTGTGTAGCATCATGGGAATGTTAAAAGAAATCAGCCAAGATCTCAGGAAGAGAATTGTGGACTTGCACAAGTCAGATTCATCAATGGGTGCAATTTCCAGTTACCTGAAGGTGCCTCATTTATCTGTACAAACAATTTTATGCAACTACAGACAAGATGGGAATGTGCAGTCATCATACCACTCAGGAAGGAGACGGGTTCTGTGTACCAGATATAAGCGTGCTTTGGTCGTACATGTGCATATGAACCAAAGAACAAAAGCAAAAGACCTTGTGAAGATGCTGGTGGGAGCTAGTAAGATTGTGTCATTATCCACAGTGAAACGAGTACTGTATCAACATGGGCTGAAAGACCAATCTGCCAGGAAGAAGCCATTACTCCAAAAGAAACATAAAAAAGCCAGATTATTGTTTGCAAATGCAGTCAGGAACAAAGACCTTAATTTTTGGAGACATGTCCTGTGGTCTGGCGAATCTAAGATTGAACTGTTTGGCCATAATAACCATCATTATGTTTGGAGGAAAAAGGCCTTGAAGCCTAAGAACACCATCTCAACTGTGAAACACGGGAGTGGCAGCATCACGTTGTGGGATTGTTTTGCTGCAAGATGGACAGGTGCACTTCACAAAATAGATGGCATCATGAGGAAAGAAGATTATGTGGCAATACTGATGCAATGACTTTTTGAAACCACGTATTTTCACTTCATCAAAATCTGCAGTGTCTTAAGATTTCAGCAAAGTGGATAGAAGTTCTAGTAATCTCATGCCCAGTAAGATGTTTTTCTGCTGCGTAAACTGACCTGCAGTGTGTGTGTAGTGTGACGCCCTGACAAAATCAGGTTGTCACAGGAGACTGCATCCATCTTCCAGATGCAGGATTCTCTCCTCCTTGTGTCCTACCAACACAGCCCCACACAGGTACAACACCAGCCACAAAAGCCTAGTCACCCCACCAAGGACAATAGGGACACACCAGTGGGCGGGGCCAGGCAGATGGTGACGCCCACTTAGGGGTTCTGAGGTGTTAAGGGGTGGAGAGAAGACAGTTAGTTTAGTTGAGACAGTGGAAGTGAGAGGAGTGAAGTTGTAGTTAGGGGTTGTAGCTCCCGGACTACCTGAGCTGACTAGGTGGCAGACGGCAGAGCAGGGCCACAGGCGATGGAGATACGGTCGCGGGAGACCTTAAGTGGAACGGGGCAAGGTTGTAGCCCGCCGGTGTTGACAGCAGGATTCCGGTCCGGAGGCCGTGCACGGTCGGAGTGCCTGGATCCTAGGGCGAGGACAGCTTCAAGCACCTTTCCAATCAACCAGCAGGGGACAAGATTCCAAGTCTTGTCCCACTAGCAGCCCAGATAGAGCGAGACGGAAGCCCAACGAGGGGGATAGGGCGTCTGCAAGTGCCTGCTAAAATCCCAAGGGTCAGATCTCGTGGGCGACCGCTCCCACAGCAAAGACACCGGGAGTGGACTTACCCCGTTTTATGTGGACTAGTCAACACACAAGACAACAAGACAGAAGTGCCGGAGGAAAGGCCCCTGTACTTTCTACCGGTGTGCGGGACCCGAGCACACCCCTCCGGAGGCTACCGGTATCCGGCACTTGGTTTACTACATGGACTCTGTGTGACTTTATTCAAACAGTGAGTACACCGGTATCATCCGGTCCAGCCCTGCAAACTGTGTCCCAGCACTCCACCTACACCTGGGCCCCGGGACAACACCTCCCCTACTTGTGGAGGGGATACCATCCTGCTGCCCCGCTCCATCAGCCCCGGGCACCCCATACCAAGGCAGCGGCGGTGTCACCAATTATCACCGCAATTCACGGGTGGCATTACTGACAAACTCTCCCCTGTAAATAACCCCTTTATTCAGTTGTGGGGCGACGGGCTGCTGCACGAGCCCCGGGTCCGGCTGCCACTCAAGCCACAGCCACGATCCCGGATGCGAGCATCTCGAGCAGCCCCCCTGCTGTGGTCAGTGCCCTCGCCCACAACAGTAGGGCTCAGCCCAACACAGATCTGCAGACTGTCTGTAACCTGTACAATTGTTGTTTTATTTTGTAATTGTATTCTGGTAAATGGCCACAAGATTGCCCCGGTGTGCTCGGTCACTTCCTAGGTCCTGTGGGATAGGAAGGGGTTAGTGAGGGTGGAGCAACACATACAAAAAGCCAGAGTTGTGGGCCAAGGGCAGGAGAGTCCCTGAGAAAGGAGAGAGATACAACACCTGTGGGAGGTGTGACGTGTAGCCCTGTTTTAGTTTGAATTTATAGACCGTAAGGGTTAATCCTAGACTGGTGGAATGTGGGATCCTGGGACTGCAGGATTGGTCTAACCCCGTCCCCTGCTGTGGGTTTCGTCCAGCCTGTCGGGAAGGTGACCGTTCCCCTGCCACAATTACCCAAAGAGCCCTCCTAGCAGCCGAAGGCCAGTTTTGCCCTCCGGAGTAGGGTAGGCCTGGTCCTGGCCAGAAGCAGTGGCCTTTGGAAGAAGACACTGTGGACTCTGTCAGGCAAATTGCAAGTCCTTGTGAGTGGGATGATGGGGTTCAGGAGATGGCATGATCCAGACTCTGCGTGTGTGACGCTGACCAGGGGGATGAGGGGCCTAGGAGTGCCCGAAGGTACCTGGGTGCCAGGGAAGCAGCCGGCCTCCAAATTATTCTGTATGCAGTTAACTGTGGAGTTTGAGAGGAACCCCTATGGGACCAAAACTGGTGCCCTGAATGTCAAACGTTACGGTGTTGGATTAAGAGCAAAGTCCCTCTTGTTACCAAGTAAAGAACATTGTGTTATAAGAAATCCCTGTGTGTGTCTGTTCCTGCCGCAGTAATATGTGGTGACAGTATGTGGAAGACATAGCAATTTCCCTTTCACTGGAGCTGAGACTGGGAGGCATTGGGCTAACCGCCGACCGCACTGTGGCCTGGTAACCCCTGACAGCATGGCCAGTCCGGCTCTACACGTGTTTCAAATAAGCAACATTTCAGTTTCTCTTGAGGGTCCACTGAGCTTTATGTGTGGAATGAGTTGCACCAGATATGGAAAATCTGCAGGTAAAAAAAAAGTCTATAATGCGCTTCTGCTGTGGAAACCACACATGACTGTGTCAATCAGTTTTCTCAATATCAAATACCAGGAAGATAAAAAAAAAGCATCTTTACTTAAGCCCTTCACTTCGAGTGATTATTCGTTTTTGTCTTTTCCTCCCCTTTTTCCAAGAGCCATAAGTTTTTTTACTTTTCTGCCAATATTGCCATATGAAGGATTATTTTTTGCGAAAAGAGTTCTACGTTTGACTCAAACTGTTAGTTTTACTATATAGTGTACTGGAAAATGGGGAAAAAAAATCCAAGTGCGGTGAAATTGCAAAAAAGTGCAATTGCGCAATACTTTGTAGGGTCTTTATTTACCATGTTAAGTATATAGTGAAACTGATGTGTATGTGTGATGCCTCACATTAGTACAAGTTCGTAGATACCAAACATGAATACCTTTTACTTTTATCTAAGGGGTGGAAAAATATTCAGACGTTTGTCCAAAAAAAAATAGCGCTTTTGTCGCCATATTCCAAAGACCCATAGCGTCTCATTTTTCAGGATCTGGGGCTCAGTGACAGCTTATTTTTTTGTGCCTTGAGCTGACGCTTTTAATTATACCATTTTTGCATAGATGTGATGTTTTGATCTCATGTTATTGCATTTTTATACAATGTTGCGGCAACCAAAAAACTTAATTTTGGAGTTTGAAATTTTTTTTTCTCTCCAGGCCAGGTGCCGATCAGATTAATTGATTTTATATTTTGATAGATCGGGCATTATTAAACTCGGCAATACAAAATGTGTGTTTTTTTTAATTGTTTTATTTTCAATGGGGCAAAAGGGGGGTGGTTTGAATTTTTTTTTAAAATTTTTTAAAACTTTTTAAAAAAATTTTTATTTATTTTACTAGTCCCCCTAGGGGAATTTATCATTGCACTGTCTGATCGCTTGTGCTGCTCAGAGCGATGTTGTAGCATCTCTCTAATCAGCAGAAATGCTATGTTCCTATGAGTGCCGGAGCGTCATGGGGCCGCTGATGGTGGCGGAGAATGGCGCGATCCCCGACACGACTATTTGAATCGCGCTGTCAGATTTTGACAGTGTGATCTAAGGCATTAGAAAACTAGAAAAATTGCCGACACTTCCTAATCTCATAGTCTGAATGGGAGCATACTGAACATAACATACAATATTCAAAAATAACAGTTGCACTCAAGTAAAGGGAAGGAGAAAAAACAAAAATGTAGATGATGAATATTGGAATGTGACTACGCATTACTGCTAAGAAAACATGAACAATTTTTGAATATTGTATGTCATGTTCAGTATGCATCAGTTCAGACTATGAGATTAGGAATTGGCGGCAATTTTTCTAGCTTGTATTATGGAGTCATGTCCTTTGTCTGCGCACTCCTCCCAGTTATTTCAGGTGTTTTTAATTTTCCTTTTGCAGGTTCTATTCTAGCCCATATAATAATTCAGTTTGGACAAGAGAGGCGAAGATTAGAGTAGGACCCAGATGAGAGTTAGGGGTGCTTCACACACAGCGAGCTCGCTGCCGTGATCGCTACTGAGTCACGCTTTTTGTGACGCAGCAGTGACCTCATTAGCGATCTTGCTGTGTGTGACACTGAGCAGCGATCTGGCCCCTGCTGCGAGATCGCTGCTCGTTACACACAGCCCTGGTTCGTTTTCTTCAAAGGCGCTCTCCCACTGTGACACACAGATCGCTGTGTGTGACAGCGAGAGAGCGACAAATGAAGCGAGCAGGGGAGCAGGAGCCGGCGTCTGGCAGCTGCGGTAAGCTGTATCCAAGATATTTACCTTAGTTACCAGCCTCCGCAGCTCTCACGCTGCCTGTGCTGCCGGCTCCGGCTCTCTGCACATGTAGCTGCATTACACATCGGGTTAATTAACCCGATGTGTACTGTAGCTAGGAGAGCAAAGCTAAGCGGTGTGCGCTGGTAACTAATGTAAACATCGGGTAACCATACCCGATGTTTACCTTAGTTACCAGTGTCTGCAGCTTCCAGACGCCGGCTCCGTGCAAGCGCAGCGTCGCTTGCACGTCGCTGCTGGCTGGGGGCTGGTCACTGGTCGCTGGTGAGATCTGCCTGTTTGACAGCTCACCAGCGACCATGTAGCGATGCAGCAGCGATCCTGACCAGGTCAGATCGCTGGTCGGATCGCTGATGCATCGCTAAAGTGTGAAGGCACCCTTACACCTTGACGTTGGTATCTAGGCAAAGATACATTTAGCTACCTTTATTTGCTTAAGTAAATCCGATTTTTCAAAAAAAAAAGTTTAATGTTTTTGTGCCGCCCCGTGCTCGGCAGCAGCTGAGCCGCTCGGATCCGGACCTTCAGTGGGTGGCTCGAGGGTCTCCGGACCCGGGGATCCTGCGGTCACGTCGATCAAAAGGGGTTTGGGGATGTAGATGTACGGCCGGAGCCATGTTTGAGGTTGTGACGCCACCCACGGGATGTGCTGAAGGTGGACACCACCGCTGCAGTTACGGGGCACCCGGGGAAGATGTTATACAGCAAATTGCTAACCCCCTCTGTGGGCAGGGATGGTGGCCCCTGGACCTGTTGGGGGGTGTTTGGTGGTGCAGGGAGATGGGCGGCCGGAGGGCACTGATGTACTCACGATTAGTAAACACACGAGTCTCTGGTAAACCAAGGTGATGGTGGTCGGTGCCCACAGCCGGCTGCAGTCTGGTCCCCCACCCAGTTGGTGGTCTCTGCCTTTCTCCTGCACCTGTTTGTGATGGTGGAATACCTGCGCTTGCAACTTCAGGAGTCCACTCCCTGGCTTGTGATTGCCTGAGGAGCCCTTTGCTCCCAGACGCTGGCCCGTTGGATCTCTCTGCCGTGGCGGTGGCTTTCTATCCCCCTCGTTGGGCTGTTGCCTTCAGTCAGGACTTTGGGTGGGACAGGACCTATAGTCCTGGTCGCAATCAGTTAATTAGCTAGCCTCCAGTAGCTTCTGGACCTAGCTTCAGGGTCTGAGTACCCCCCTTTGTGCTCCGGTTTCCGAGTCAGTTCCCCGGGTCGGTACCGGCGGGCCACTACCCTGTTCCGGTCCACCTCGGTTCCACTGAGCCATCTTCCCGGCTCCTGCAGACAGAGGCCTCCGTCTGCCTCCTAGCCAAAGGTACCAGGGCTCCTACTCTGGCACCTGTCAGTTAGCTTCAGGCCTGACACACAGGCCTACTTCCACTTCACTTCACCTCCACTAACAGACTCCCTGAACATTCACACTGAACTGTTACTTTCCCAACTCAGGCTGTCTGAGACTCCTCGGTGGGCATCTTCCAACCGCCTGGTTCCGCCCCTGGTGTGTCCATCAAGCACTGAGGGGGGTGACTAGGATTTTAAATGTTTGGCTGCTGTCACCTTGTTAGGGGACTAGTGTAGTGCGGGGCCATATCTGTGACTACCTGGCTCGGCCAGGGCGTCACATTTTCTTAGAAGTAATGTGTATTCACATTCCAATATTCACCATCTTCATTTTTGTTTTTTCTCCTTCCCTTTACTTGAATGCAACTGTTATTTTTGAATATTCTAAGTGGTTAGCAGGCACAGGTGGATGTCTGATCAACCCGCACCTGTTAGTCACACATCTGTTAATCAGATCAGCAGACGTGTGGGGTTTACTGCGAGCTCGCCGCTGGACCCATGGCAACCAATGGTTCAGGAAATCTGCAACATCATGACCACTGAGGAAGGATTCTCCGGTCGTGATGGTTAGTATACCCACTTAACCTAATAAATAACACACCGACTGCATGTGACTTGGTTAAACAAATTGGCCACAGCAGCCTTTATTACCTATTATTAACATACTAACACAAGGGGGCGCCGTCCAACGGGCGACCCCAAACAAATAATAGGTAACACATAAATAATAACTGTACATGTAACCCCATGTAGGCCCGGTCCAGAAACCACTTCCTCCACCAATATCCCTGGCCGCAACACTCCGACCCAGAGATGAGGTATTAATCACCCCGTGGATTAATACCCCCCAAACCTTGCAGAACCCCGTGCCTGCAATTTACCGGAACCCGGAGACACCATACCAAGACAGTGCCTCTCAGTCCAGCCACCAATCCCTTACAACCGCCTCTGGACCAGACCTACCCCCGCTGCTGCGACAGAACATACGACTCTTTTAACCTGTATTCCCCTTTTTTTTTTTTTTTTTTAAAACCGCATCATTCCATTTTCTCATTTTGTTTTCATTTTTTTATTTTTTTTAAAAAACCAACATAGCCAAAACGAACTTGCAAAACACAAGGGCGGGTGGGCGGGAATCCTTTACTGTCCGGAGTCACAAGGAAGGTAAGACCCCTCCCCTATAGTTTATATACTAGCCCCCTCCCCACCCTACAGTGACCCTATTCCACCAATCCCCTATAAGGGCCCATAATGCCCTTTAATTCACTTTATTAACCCCTCACTCCCTCCCTTCCCTCTGGTCATGTCGCCCCTCCCCCCTATGGGGTCCATGGCTTTCTTGACCACTGAGGAAGGATTCTCCGGTCGTGATGGTTAGTATACCCACTTAACCTAATAAATAACACACCGACTGCATGTGACTTGGTTAAACAAATTGGCCACAGCAGCCTTTATTACCTATTATTAACATACTAACACAAGGGGGCGCCGTCCAACGGGCGACCCCAAACAAATAATAGGTAACACATAAATAATAACTGTACATGTAACCCCATGTAGGCCCGGTCCAGAAACCACTTCCTCCACCAATATCCCTGGCCGCAACACTCCGACCCAGAGATGAGGTATTAATCACCCCGTGGATTAATACCCCCCAAACCTTGCAGAACCCCGTGCCTGCAATTTACCGGAACCCGGAGACACCATACCAAGACAGTGCCTCTCAGTCCAGCCACCAATCCCTTACAACCGCCTCTGGACCAGACCTACCCCCGCCACAGGACAGGACACGTGACACCTTACGTGGCCTGGACCCGCCACACACCCAAGGCTTGCTCCACCATCACGCAAACCCAAGGCCCATAGATCAGAACCAATCTCAGTAAGGTGAACCCCATCACCCCTTCGAAACTGCCACTTTGGCGACTCCAGATCCGCACTTCACACTACACTACCGCCGTTTCTCCGCACAAAACGCGCAACCACCCTGTTCACATGAGCCCGGGCGCGATTCAGCTTCTCAACTGACCGTGCCCCCCTCCACACCAATGTGGCCACAATCCGACCATACCACTATCAAACCCGGATACCTGGTCCATAAACCCAATAGATCCATCTTGATGTCCCAGATCAAATCACGTGATGCCCGCGCTCCCAAGTCATTTCCCCACCCACGTGCAAAAACCAACACGTTCGGAGGTCTATCCACCCTGCAATAGTATTCAAACTCCGTCACGACCCTGCTCCATTCCATGCCCCGCACACCGAGCCACTTGACCAACGCAAGCGATCTGTCCACCCAACTGCCGACCATTCAGGCGAGCATCGGCCCGACGGGCCCCCCAGAACACGAAGGAGAGCCCCAGAATCCATATCAGGCAGATTCCTACAACCACAGAAACTTTACCAAACAAACCCCACCAACACCAATTTGTTAGCAAGGAACCCCGACAAAGCCACAACCAACTACTCCATAAAGCCCTCCCTGGGACAACAACTGTGGGCGCACATAACCCCGAAAAACGATAAGACTCCCCCCAACCGATTCGTCTCACCATGTCATCACCCAGGCCACAACGCGAAGCCTCCGCAGCCGCCCCGATCCTGAAGGAATGAGGCTCGTAATCTCCCGAGCATTCCCCCGCACAGCGCAAACAACTCCTCAGTACGGCCACAAACTGGTAACGAGACAAACCAAGACCCATCCACGTACCATAACAGCAGGCCCGGAGGACCGCCCCCCAAGCCGCAAAACTTCCTCACCAACTGCACCGGGCACAACGCATCCATCACAACCAACCTGCCTCGACCCATCAGGTCTGTTTTTGGACCACCTAAGCTGACACTCTACTCTCCGTCCCACCAATGCCACAAACCTCGGACATCAGACCACCCCCCCTGAACCTGGAAGGGCTCACCAACGCCCCAAAAAGGCTATCACAAAAGCCGTTTCAAAAGCACCCTCTCATAAACTGAGACACAAATTTCCCGCAAACCGTCCACCAATCGCCGTAACAAAACCAAAGAAATGGGCCGCCTAGTGTCCCGCTCCTTCGCCCCTTTTTCGAAAACCCTTCAAGGCCTGCCGCACCCAAAATTCCGCGGCACGCCCCACTCACCCCTGACCTTCAACCAAAAAGGCCACAGCCGCCACCCTAAGTATCATTGCTGATGCTGACTTCCCAGCCCTGAAATCCTCGCTCACTAGTGCCAGTAGCGCCAACAAGTAATTTGCTCGCCCGTCACCAAACAGAACTCCCAGCATCTCCTGCCACTCACCGAATTCCTAATGAAACCCGCAATCAATGCCTCACCAGGCTCCACAAGTCCTCTGGACACACTGCTCCGATCTCGTCTGCCCCCCGGCATGAACTCCCACAACCTGTGGACTGAAAATGAGATAAAGCGTCCGCCACCCCGTTATCAACCCCCACCACGTGTTTCGCAACCACATGAACGTTCCACAGTAAACACTTGAGCACCAAATGCCGCAGATAAGCCACTACCGGTCCGGACTCTGCTGACAAGCTGTTTATCGCATGCACCACCGCCTGATTATCGCAGTGATCGCACACTTTACATCCCGAAAATTGCGACCCCCCACAATTCCACCGTCACCACGATCGGAAATAACCACAGCAAGGCCAGATTCCTTACCAGACCAACCTGCCGCCATTCCTCAGGCCACCTCCCAACGTACCAATGTCCCTGAAAAAGGGATGACGAAACCTGCCGACCCGGCCGCGTCCCTGTACAGTTCTAGCACACCATTGGGCACCACCTTCTTCAACCACAAGGCTCGGCCGTTAAAACCTTGCAAGAAAAACATCCCAAACCAGAAAAATCCTCCTTGATCTCCCGCGTGACCCGCACAAAATGCGCCGGGGACCGTACGCCTACCATATCTGCCGCCAAAATCTTGGCGAACACCCGCCCCAGTGGCATAATCCTGCATGCAAGGTTCAACTTCCCGAGCAAAGACTGCACCACCTTCAGCCGCCCTTTCCGTGCTGCCAGCATTGCTGCTACCACTCACCACAAGGCCACCATCTTCCCCTCCGGCAGCCTGCATTCCATAGCCAAAGAGTCAATCTCAATCCCCAAAAAAAAAAACCGCATAACCGTCGCCGGCCCCTCCGATTTATCCTGTGCTAAAGGGATCCCAAAGCTATCTGCCACTCTCTGTAAGGCGAACAACGAGCCAGCGCAAACCATGGATCCCGCCGGACCGACACCAAGAAAATCATTTAGATAGTGGATAATGGAGGACAAACCAGACACGTCCCACACCACCCACTCAGCAAAGGAACTAAACGCCTCAAAATACAAACCAGAAATTGAAACAGCCCCTAGGCAAACAATGATCAACATAAACTCATCACCCCACCAGCAACCCAGAAGGTGCTGGCTCTCCGGATGCACCGGCAGCAAACGAAACGCCGATTCTACATCCACCTTTGCCATCAATACACCGCATCCCGCCGCCCGCACCAAGTCCAGCGCTTTGTCAAACGAGACGTGGTACACTGCCGACAATTCTAGCGCGATGCCATCATTCACTGACGACCCCCCCGGAAATGAAAGATGATGGATGAGCCGAAATTTATCCGGCTCCTTCTTTGGCACCACCCCCAAACGGGACACCACCAGATTACTGCACGGCGGGCTCTCAAATGGACCCCCCCATCCTGCCCAACTCAACCTCTGTCCCCAACTTCCCACCCACAACCATAGGGTGGTCCCTCGCCGACCGTAAAGTACGACAAACCGGAGGCCATGCCTCAACCGCCGACGGAATCTGAAAACCGTATAAAAAACCAAACCGCAAAATTGATGCCGCTGCCCCGCCCGGATACCTATTTAAAGGATGGCGCCATCGCCCCTATTTTCACTGGCGTCCTCCCTTTTACCAAAACCCGTCCCCCCTCAGCCGGAGCACTCATGCTCGAACCTGCATGCTGCCCCAAATTTGCACCGGCCGTCATCAACTTGCCAGCACAATCCCTTTTTCTGGGTACCCGAGGGCCTGGCTCCCGTTCCCCCCGGCGCCGCCATGAAAGGGGGGGGGGGGGTTGGCTCGGGGCCGCCATTAAACGCATCCATAAGGAAATGTCCTCACGGTCCCACCGCATGCCGGGCCGCAACGCCTTCCGCCGCCTAAACCGCTCATCATACCGCAGCCATGGCAAGCCCCTGTCCGTGCGATACGCCTCCCCCATTGCATCCTGATAATCAAACAGAGCCGAGCAGTGCTCCGGCTCCTTTTCCCCTATGACACTTGCCAAATTGCGAACGCCTGCAGCCAATTGGAAAAAGGGGGCGAGGAATGAGCATATAACGGCGTTTTTCTTCCTCTTCCCCTTCCTTCTTGGAGTCGTTCGGCTTCACCTTGTCCAGATTAAATTTTTTTTTTTTTACAGGGGTAGCAGGGAAAATATCTTCACATACTCCCCCTTCCCAATCTTGTCCCTCACCTCCCTCTTGAGGTGAGCCCCTAACGGTCCCTCAAAGCACACGTAAACTTAGCCCTATCCGCCAAACGCACCACCTCATCCCCATTTTCCTTTTTTACCGCTGTTTAACCCGCGGGCTCCACTACTCCACCAACCGCACCCGTCCCTACCGGCGCCGCCTCGCTGCTGACCGACGCTGCGCCATCCACCGTCGACCCGTCCAGGCCGCTGCTGCCGCCGGCGCGCGCGTTAAACCCTGCAACAAGCCCAGCAACTGACTAAGCAAGGCTGACCCCCCTTGGCGCTGCCGTGCCCGCAGCCACCTCCCCCAAAACTAGCACCCCGCGCCGCAATCAATGCCGAATCCACGGCTAGCTCACCCGACCGTGGCGCAGAAATGAAAATTGGAACCACGACGTCCTCCGCCATCTGCTCGTCCGATTCATCCCCCCGACCTGAGGGCTCCTTCTTCTTCCTCGCTGTAGTCGTCCTCCACCATTCCAGCTCCAGGGGACGCAGCCGATGCATCCCCTCCACCACGGCCGCCCTCCTGGGCCGCCGCGTGGGCACTGGCGGTGGGCATCCGTCTCTTCCTGTGCGGCGACAGCCCGCGAGACCGTCCTGTCCCCCGGGCCGCCGCTGACCGAATTCTCTTCCTGGAGGAGCTTCTCCCTGAGCTCAGGGGGCTCCCCACCGTCGCCTCCAGCCCTCCAGGGGCCCCAACCGTGGCATCCCGCTGGGTCCTCCCCGGGAGGGGGAGACCGCTGCTGCCGGGCGCAGTACTGCTGACCTGAGGGACCTGGCGGGAACCACAGGGCTCCTGCTGTCCCCCCTGCTCCCCGCAGCCTCACGGGTATCCGGGTGCCGCCTGCACACACCGGTCCCCCCCGCTGGCTGCCTGCGCCCAGCCCCCCCCGCCACCCACGGGGGGTACTGCTGGCCTCATTCAAACTGCAGGGCCCGCTCCCAGATGGAAGCTGCCGCAGGGCCACGTCACACCGCCGGGTGCCCGTCACCAGGAGCAGGCCCCCAGGCTGGGCGCGCCCCCTCTCAAGCCTCCGATCTCCGCTGGGCACGCCCCCCGGTCCCGGGCTGCCGCTGGCCTGGTAAATTGAGCCCGAGGCCTGGGACCGGAAGTAGGCCCCAGGCCGGGCCCGCCTCCGTCCAGGCCGCCGCTGGCCTCAGATCGTCGCCGGGCTCGCTCCCGGCCGGGAGACGCCGCTGGGCTCCTCACTCCAGCCCGAGGCCCGACATCCGAAGAAGGCCCCGGGCTGGCCACGCCCCCTTTGCGGCCGCCGCGGCCTCGCCGGAGATTCCTCCCTGCGGCCGGGGCAGACGCTGGAAGCAGCCGCTGCCCGCCCCGCCGCGGAGGGTCCCGAGGGGGGCTCTCACTGGGCCTCCTTGCCCCCCCCTGCGCCCGAGGAATACCTGATGGGGGGGAGGCGGGCCTGGAACGCCGCCCGCGGCCGAGGGGGGGACAAGGGGCAGGTGCCGACGGGGAAACCCAGGCAGCCCTGAAGTGGGACTGCACTGCCTGGGCCCCGTGCACCGCCATCGCTGATCGGATCAGTCCGTCCAGTGCCTGGAGATCCGCCATGCCGGTGGTCAGGTCGGAATCCTTTACTGTCCGGAGTCACAAGGAAGGTAAGACCCCTCCCCTATAGTTTATATACTAGCCCCCTCCCCACCCTACAGTGACCCTATTCCACCAATCCCCTATAAGGGCCCATAATGCCCTTTAATTCACTTTATTAACCCCTCACTCCCTCCCTTCCCTCTGGTCATGTCGCCCCTCCCCCCTATGGGGTCCATGGCTTTCTAAACCACCATATGTCATGGTAGGAATGAAAACTTATAAATTGTAAAATTGCAAGCAGGGCCCTCACTTACTCCATAACTATTGAACAATGTGTTACTTTGTATTGTCTTTATTGTCTGCACATGTCCCTGCTTCATTTTAAAGTGCTGCAGAATATATTGGCACTAAATAAATTAAATTATTAGTAGTTAGAATTGTCCATGGCAAAGACCACAATAATGGTGCTTCCACAGCGGCAAGCCCAAGATATGTAAAGGCTGTGGTTACCATGAGATGGGATTTACAAGTCTTATCATTATAATTTGTAATTCTTTTGTACCAATTCTTGGTTCCTTGCATTTCTCTTACTCCAGTTCTCTGCTCAAGTAAATCTTTATTTTAATGATATGTCTTTATGGCTCAGCAATGCATCGTAAGGTTAATTGCTTGCAATTATTCGCAGTAAAGCAGCTGTAAACAGAAACCATAGAAGACAAATTGTGAAAAAGAGTCATCAGCTTCGTTGCTATCATTTGCTTGTATTTTCAACTGCCATCCATAGCAAGAGTCTTATCATGGGGTGAACAGTGAATTTCATTCTTCTATTTTAGTGCCCGTTTCATATTATGGCAATAACGCTGATTATGGAGTTGTAAAGGTGAGCTATACTGTCTCATTGCATGCTACCAAAAAGACAAATCTGGACAGCTTTTCACCTAAATGGATCAAATGTAAAAAAGACTATGCCGTTATCATAAGAGTTTCTTCAGAGTAGAGAACATCTTACAGTCATGTAATTATGGCTTACCAACGACCATTTATATCCTCTGCATGATTCTCCAACTATTGACTCTTGCCATTTTATTATGAATTATTCAATGATCTTTACAATGGTCTTTACAGGAAAAATTATTTTTAATATGCTGTTGTTTCTACAGACCAAGTCATATTTATTAATAATAATAATAATAATAATAATTTAATTCAATATTTTATATACAGCGAGTAAATTAAGTATTGAACATGTCACCAATTTTCTAAGTAAATACATTTCTAAAGCTGCTATTGACATGAATTTCTCACCAGATGTTGGCAACTACTGTATTTTCTGGCATATACTTTTTAACCCCTGAAAATATTCTCAAAAGTCGGAGATCATCTTAAATGCCGGGTGTCGTCTTATAGGGCGTATAATTAGGTAATTTATAAGTCCTCCTTCTCTCCAAGTATCTGCATCTCAAATCTCGCAGTGAGGTTCCCACTAAAAATATTCTGACCTGTCCTCCATTCCCACAATGTCCTCAGCTGCTTCTTCCAGACTGCAAGCACTTAGTCCTCTCGGTGATCTCATCTGGTGCACAGAGCCGCCCCTGCAGGCTGCTGCCATGGCTTTACTGCAGTCGAATACTTTACGATGGAAAGTTTATGATTGAATGCTTTTTGGTGGCGGTGCTGCAAAGCCTTCATCTGCCATAAAGCGCTGACAGCAGTGGCGGCCCTATGTATTGGACGGGATCATGGAGCGGTCTATGTGCCTGCGGTCCACAAGAAACAACCCTTGATGAACACATCCGGTGCATGGAGCCGCCGCTACTGTCAGCGCTTTACAGCAATTGAATGCTTTGCAGCACCACCACCAAAAAGCAGTCAACTGCAGTAAAGCCATGATGGCAGCCTGCAGCAGCAGCTCCGTGCACCAGATGAGATCACTGAGAGGTCTAAGTGCCTGCAGCCTATGAGAAGCAGCTGAGGACACTGCGGGAACGGAGGACAGGTGAAAATATCTTTTATTGTGTGCAAATAATGGCATAATAGGGGACATGAACGGGACCAGTAGAAGAACTTTACTAAACAAGAGGGCCCAAGGAAGAGGCATAAGGATGGGAACATTACTACAAGGGGGAACAAGGATCGGCACATTACTATAAGGGGGAACAAGAATGGGCAAATTACTACAAGTGGGCACAAGTATAGGCACAATACATTGTATTGGGATCTATTTTTATTTTTGAAATTTACCAGTAGCTGCAGCATTTCCCACCATAGGCTTATACTCAAGAGAATAAGGTTTCCAGTGTTTTTGGTAAAATAGGGGCCTCGGCTTATACTCGGGTCGACTTATACTTGAGTATATACGATATATCCCAAATTCTATATTTTAACTGGAGACGTTGGGGATCGTCTTATACACCCAGTCATCTTATTCGCCGGAAAATACAGTACATATCAAATCCACACAGGCAGAGAAATCAAACCATTGATATCTATAAAATAAGTTATATGAAATAATGAGAAATGACACAAGGAAAAAGTATTTGACACATGAAGGGAGAGAGTAACAAAACGGCATGGAAAGTCATGAAACCAGTTTATTTAGTAATTAGAAAGCAATCCTGTGAAAAACATCAGTTGGATCAAATGATGGCCTAGAAAAAGGTGTCTCATTACCAAGGTGGCACACAAGAAACGTTTCTTGATGGGTAAAACCAGTGAGCTGTCTCAAGATCTTTGCAACCTTACTGTTGCAAAACATACTGAATGCATTGTTTACATACAAATTAAATTAGTAAACTACTGAAGGATTCAGTTAGGGCAAAAATCTAGAAGTGGAAAGAACATCATTTCACTATAAACCAGCAACAACCACATGCTCCCTCCAATATTTTAGAAGTATGAAAAGAATTATCTGAATTAGCAGGTACAATTTTTTCAAAGACAATAATAAGTAATGTACTCAACCTCCATGGCCTGTATGCATGCTCACCACGCAAGACTCCATTGCTGAACAAAAAGCATTTTCAAGTAAGTTTAATGCTTGATCAGTACCATTTAGACAAGTGTGTTAAATACTGGGACAATATAGTCTGGTTAGATGAGGTCAAAATTGAACTCTTTGGATAACATAATACATACCATAAGCATACCGAAAAATATTGAAACATACAATGAAAAATGCCACTTGCTAACTTGGTTACCCTTCTCCACCCACAGCAGTTTTTAATTGCAATGAGATGACACACAGTTAGGGTCATAGACCATATATACCAATATAGAGATATACCTTGACGAGGTTTTGGGGCTCAGTTACATTGATCAATGCAATTGCTAAATATCTCCTTTTTCCTAATATTCATGGTAGGAATGCATGTCATTATTCACACTTTCAAGTTAGCAAGTGGCATTTTTCATTGTATGCTTCAATATTTTTTGGTATGCTTATGGCATTATACTATTATCTAAGTTTGATGTGCAGCCTTATCTTATGTGTTTTTTGTCTTGCCCTCATAATATATATTAGTGCTTACTTCAGTTATTCTATTTAATAATACATACCATGTTAGGAGCAAAAATGCAATGCATATAACCCCCAAAACACCATACAAACAATGAAGTTTGGAGGTAGGAACCTCATGGTTTAGGGCTGTTTTTCAGTATATAGCATTGACAAATTTCATATGCTTGAAGGAAGGATGAATCGACAATTGTACCAAAACATTCTTGATAAGAATCTGCTGCCACCTACCAGGATGATGAAGATGAAACAAGGATATTTTGGCTACAGTCACTGACAGAAGTTCTGTCGCTTATCCATGTTATGTAAATAAAAGCTTATAACCTGACTTTAAATTCATCCATTGGTTTTATAAATTACTCTTTTGAAAGCTGAAACCCTCCCAAATTTAGTTTAGGTTATGAAAGTAGATTTGCTGCAAAACTGAAATATTGATCATTATTACACAGGTCAGAATTTTGGCAAGACAAAAGTTTTGTCGCCTTGTCATATAATGCTCCCAATCCTAGTTTACATCCTCACCTGTGCTCACTAAATGATCGGTTAATTAGTGGGTGTGTATAAAAAGAAACCCAGCACCCCAGACCTTATCTTGAACTGCAATTTGACCTCTGACAACATGCCAAAAATCCACCCTATGACCAAACCCTTGATTATCAAGAGGCTGAAGACCAGATCCACTGCAGAGGTGGCTGGCACCTTTAATGTGTCTCAGCATCAAGTACAAAGAATTAAAAAAAGATTTGAAGAGACTGGAGATGTTTTTGACAAGCCCAGGTTTGGCAGACCCCACAAGACAACTGCTCAGGAGGAATGTTTGTTGGTTAGAAAATCCAAAGCCAGCCCCTCTGCCACTGCAGCAGAGCTCCAACAGGTCTGGTCACCTCAAGTTCCTGTGTCAACTAGAACAGTTTGTAGGATTCTGTCTCAAAATGGCCTCCAAAGTCGAATCAGTGCCCAGAAGCCAGCACCAAACAAAAGGCAATTAAAAAAAAGTGTGGCATTTGCCAAGTCCCACAGCCTGCTAAACAGATGGACGCTGGAAAAGTGGCAGAAGGTGGATTTCTCTGATGAATCTTCAGTTGAATTACACCACAGCCACCGCACATACTGCAGGAGACCAACTAGAGCCCGTATGGATGCAGAAAACAGCTAAGTTTGGTGGTGGAAAGATCATGGTCTGGGGTTACATTCAGTATGGGGGTGTGCGAAACATTTGCAAGGTGGAAGGCAACTTCAATAGCCTAAAATAGCAAGAAGTATTAGCTACTTCTTTCATTCCCAATCATAAAAGGGGTCAAATTCTGCAGCAGGATGGTGTTCCATCTCATACATCCATCTCTACAACAAAGTTCCTCCTGGCAAAGAAGATCAAGGTGCTCAAGGACCGGCCAGCCCAGTCATCAGACATGAACATCATTGAGCATGTTTGGGGTAGGATGATAAAGGAAGCTTGGAAAACAAAACCAAAGAATCTAGATGAACTCTGGGAGGCATGTAAGTCTGCATTCTTTGCTATTCCTGATGACTTCATCAATAAATTGTATGAATCATTGTTGAACCGTATGGATGCAGTCCTTCAAGCTCATGGAAGTCACACAAAATATTAAATATGGCTCAAATAGCACCACAACTTAATTCACCAATGTTATGCAACATATATTTGTATTAGAAGTTATATATTTGTTTGAATTTCACATTACTTTCTGTGGGCGACAAAACATTTGTCTTGCCAAAATCTGACCTTTGTGTTCATTAAATGATCAATATTTCAGCTTTGCAGCAACTTTATTTTCATAACCTAAACCAAATTTGGGAGGGTTTCAGCTTTCAAAGGAGTACTGTAATTTATGAAACCAATGGATGAATTTAATGTCAGGTTATAAATAGGGATGATCGAATACCCTATTATTCGCTTCGCTGAATATCCGACGAATACCTCGCAGCTATTCGAGTATTCGCGAATATTTGATCCCCAATGTAAGTCTATGGGAAAACAGAATAATTTCATGTTGTACCCGTTGGTGACCTGTGGTGACTAAGGAAGAGGCTGAAATGGATGGGAAAAGGCAGAAACAGTATGTGGACAGCCTGTAGAAGGTGCCTCACTGCATTTCTGCCCCCTTCCGATTCATTTAAGATGACAGGACGCACACTAACGTGCCACCCGCATTCCCCCTCTTCCTCTGATTTCTGTCACATGTGCCATGACACATGCGGCAGAAAACTCCTCCCTGGGTCCAGCTAAGTCACCCCCCATACCCCCCGGTGTTTCCCGGTGTTCATCCGGTGTTTCCACTATTTTTGTAGCGTTGATCCCCCGCGTCCCTCCTCCTTCACAATAAACACTATGCGCATGCGCAGAGCGTGGCTGTCAGCTGAGCTTCCTGTGTTCAGTGAGAGCTGTGGAGCTGCGCTGGCTGCATGCACACTGCTGCTGTGACCCAGGGAGGGTAAGGGCAGATTCTTTGCACCCACACTCCTCACATGGAGGGTCTGCACTCCTAGAAAATGGGGGACACACTCCCTGAGCATGCTCCCCATATTCTAGAAGGTCCAGAGTCATCATCCAACTTCCAAAATGGATTACAGAGGGATTTTTTTTTTTTTTACAATAAATTAGTGAAAGAGTGAATGTTTTGGGGAGTGTTTTTTTTTCAAATAATTTTTTATTTTTGTCGTCTATTTTTTTTTCTACTTTTATTACTGACAGTTGGTGATGTCGGGTATCTGATAGACGCCATGACATCATAAACTGCTGGGCTTGATGTCAGGTGACATTACACATCTGGTATCAACCCCATTTATTACCCCGTTTGCCACCGCACCAGGCCACGGCATGAGCTGGAGCGAAGCGCCAGGATTGGCGCAATGAATGGATGCGCCACATCTGGGGCAGCTGCAGCCTGCTATTTTTAGGCTGGAAAGGGCCAATAACTATGGACCTTCCCACCCTGAGAATACCAGACCACAGCTGTCCGCTTTACTTTAGCTGGTGAACCAATTTGGGGGAACCCCATTTTTTTATTATTTATTTATAAATAATTATAAAAAATAGCCTGGAGCCCTCCAAATTGGATCCCCAACCAAGGTAAAGCTGCCAGCTGTGGTCTACAGGCTGCAGCCATCTGCTTTACCCTAGCTGGCAATCAAAAATGGGGGGGGACTTCACGTCGCTTTTTTTTTTTTTAAATTATTTATTTTTTTGGCTAAATACAAGGCTAGGCACCCTTTACTGCCACATGAAAGTCACTAAAGAGTGCCAGCTTAAAATATGCAGGGAGGTGGGACATTATGCATGTGTTTGACATCGGTCTGCCTGTCTATCTATCTGTCCATCTATCTTTTTTTTTTTTTTTTTTTTAAACATATTTTATTTGATGTCAGCAAGCACATATCATCAACAAGAGAACATGTTGTTACATTCCATAAAATGTCTCTGGATTGTACAATGCTTCTGTTACATCATTTTCTTTTTCATTGTCACAACAATTTCAACACCATAGAATTATCTTAACAATAATTAAATTTAACAACCTAACCTATTTGTTCCATTCAGTTGGTCCTTTGGATGCTCCCTACCTTCAATGTCCCTAGTGTCCCTGCAGTGTCTTCCACACAATACCAAGACGTGTATTCAAATGCTTTAATTAACTGGGTGATTTCCGTCTGTGTGAAGCTTTGCTCAATAAATGTTCTCCACTTTTTGAAGAATCTTTTAGTGGACTTCTCCTTATGTTTCTCTGAATCCAGTTTGTCGTACATCATTATTGTTTTTAGGGTATCAACTATTTCTATATTTCTCGGTGTCTGTCTTATCAGCCAATTCCTAAGTAGGCATTTCTTGACTACAAGCAATACTACGTGTATTACAACTGGAATGTGAGCACTTGCTCTCTCAGTTTCCGTAGGGGCTTCTATACAGTGAAACAAACAGGCCTGAGGGGTGACGGGTATAACTACTTTCCAAATCCTCAATATGTACGCCACCGCTTCCTCCCATACCCCCCTCACTCGTGGGCATTCCCATATGCAGTGAAACAGTTTTGCCTTATGGAGTTCACATTTAGGGCAATGGTCCAAGAAATGCACTGGTGAGCTGCTATGTGGTATATTAAAGGCGTAAATTGCGTTGTGTACTAGCTTAAATTGCATCTCCCTCCATTGTTCATTTATCATTACTTTCTTAACAGATTCCAACCCCCTTAGAATTTCATCATAGATGTCCGGATCGCCCAGAGCAGTCTCCCAGGTTTTATATATTTGCTCTTTCCAGGGGCCCTGTACTTGATCTCTCAATCGTTGGTATATGATCGAAAGGGATTCATATTCCGCTCCCTGACCAATCAATATATCAAAACTCCCCTTCTTCTCAGCCTTCCCGACCTCTTTTACCACTGATGTGTAATGTGTTGTTATTTGTAAATATTGTAGGTAATGGTGATTTTCCATGTTAAATTTTTCCGATACCTCCGCCCAGCTCAGAACTCTCCCCTCCTCAGTTTTCAGTAAATCACCCAACCTCTGTATCCCCCTCTGCTTCCATCCTTGAAATAATTTGTTTTGAGACCCTTGAATAAAATTTGGATCCTCCCACAACGGGGTAAATTTTGAAAGACAATAAGGGAGTTTATACAGTTTTCTCAGTGCTCTCCAGGCCCCCACTGTGTCCTTTATTAAACAGCTCTGTTTCACGTACGTTGGTATTTTATCTAGCTTCATATGTAATACCGCTACCAGGTTAGAAGGGCTTGTTAGCTCCCTCTCCAGCTGAACGTACGAAAAGAAGGTTGTCCCATTGATCCAGTCTTTTATATGTCTGGCAAGTGCTGCTAAGTTGTACAATCTAATCATGGGCATTTGTACCCCTCCGTCTTATTTCTGTAGACACAGCTTTGAGTAGGCTACTCTTGGTCTCTTTCCCTGCCATAAAAATTTTACAAACGCTTTTTGCAACTTGTTGATATCGGTGTGTTTCAGCAGTATGGGAATAGTTTGTAGAGGATAGAGCAAGCGGGAGAAGCTGATCATCTTTATCAGATGTGCTCTGCCAAACAGGGACAGGGAAAGATGTTTCCACCTATCTAGCTCTTTAGTTATTTTTTCAATTAGATGTGGATAGTTAAGTCTATATAATGACATTGAGTCTCTGCCTATTTTAATTCCTAAATAAGTGATGTAGTGGGGGGCTATGGCTACTTCTATTCCCTCACCTTGCCTATTTCCCAGGGGTGTCAAATATAGAATCTGACTTTTACTGATATTTATCCTGTAGCCTGAAAAGGAGCCAAAGTACATCAGTTTGTGTATTACCTTCTTCAGATGGTTGTCTGGGTCTGACATAAATAAAAGCATATCGTCTGCAAAGCAGGTTAGTTTTATCTCACTATTCCCCACCTTGATTCCTGAGAAATCTTCTGATTTTATTAAGTATTGGGCTAGTGGTTCAAGGGCCAAGTCAAACAGAAGAGGGGACAGGGGGCACCCCTGCCTAGTCCCCTTCTGTAGCTGAAAAGATTTTGACAGAAAGCCCATTGTGGAAATTCTAGCTTCAGGCGTAGCGTAAAGTGCCTCCATATAGTTCCGAAAAGTACCCATTATGCCAAATTTATCTAATACTAGCCCTAACCAATGCCAATTTACATTGTCAAAGGCCTTTTTCGCGTCTAAGGCCAACAACGCAGGGTTCCCCTTTATCAGGCCCAGTCTTTTTGTTCCATCTAGTACCGTCAACACTGTGCGAATGTTGAATACTGCTTACCTATTTGTAACGAACCCCACTCGATGTGGTCCTACTATTGATGGGAGGACCAATGCTTGCCGGTCCGCCAGGATTTTAGAGATTATTTTAATGTCTTGATTTCTCAGCGATATGGGCCTGTGTGATGAAGGGTCCGAGGGGTCTTTTCCTTGTTTGTGTATTACCTTTATATATGCCATATGGCCTGACTGTAGTAGAATTTTATTTTGGAGAGTGTAGTTAAAAACTTTTACTAAAGTGGGCATAACATCTTCCATCTATCCTTTTTTATCTATCTATCTATCTATCTATCCATTTTCTGTCTGTCTATCCATCCATTATCTATCCTATCTATCCCTCTATCTATCCCTCTATCTATCCCTCTATCTATCCCTCTATCTATCCCACTCTCTATCCCACTCTCTATCCCACTCTCTATCCCACTCTCTATCCCACTCTCTATCCCTCTATATATCCATTATCTATCTATCTATCTATCTATCTATCTATCGATCCCTCTATTAATCTATCCCGGATGTTCAATTTTTAGAAATTGAACGACGTGTATGCGATCAACGGTTTTTCGTTCAATCGCAATCGCACATAGGTTTCACACGCTACAACAACACTAACGATGCCGGATGTGTGTCACTTACGACGTGACCGTACTGACACATCGTTAGATATGTTGTAGCGTGTAAAGCCCGCTATAGATAGATGGATAGACAGATGGATAGATAGATGGATAGAGGGATGGATAGACAAACAGACAGACAGACGGATAGATGGAGGGACGGATAGATGGAGGGACGGATAGATGGAGGGACGGATAGATGGAGGGACGGATAGAGGGATAGATGATGGATGGATGGATAGATAAATAGATAAATAGATAATGGATAGATAGATTTACAAAAGTAAACAACTGAATGAACATCCTGAGCCAGGTGATTCCATAATTTTTGCGAGGGGTTGTATACGCAGAAATAGGATTACTTCATCCTAGGTGCATTACTTTACACTTCACATTGAGTCATGACAATGACTGGGGTCATTGGACCACCAATGGCGTCGGGGAACAGCGTGATCCACGCCAGATCGTGTTAGATCGCATTGTCAGAGTTTGTCAAGGTGTTCTATGAGTCAACAGTTGCAGGTGGATCTCCAAACCATCCGAGCCTGTTAGCTGCACATGTCTGATGATCACATCAGGAGACATGTGAGGGGATGAACCTGTTGGAGGCAACCTAGGACGTATATGTATGTAAGTATAAAGTATTTTGTGTGACCTCCAGGATTTTTAAGGACAGCACCAAGTCTTCTTGTCATGTAAACATAAATTGAGCGATATAGTGTAACATCTATCTTTTTCGAATTTTCAAGAACGACCTCATTGGGAGCCTGGATGCTACATGAAGATGCTGGCTAACTTGTCTCTTCAAAATTCCTCATAAGTTTTTCAGTTGGCTTCAGATCAGGAGACAGTTGGCCACTGAATCACTTTAATTCTGTTCTTCTCCAGAAATGCAACAGTTGTGTGTATTTTCAGATATCACTAAATTCAAGTAAAAAAAAACCCTTACTATTAAATTATTGAATTCTTTGAAATCAAAACCAGAATAATTTACCAATTAAGGGCTGGATTTCATATCATCCCGAAATTCAACATAACAAAATTGAAATCACAGGTATATTTGCATCTAGGCAAGCTCCTGCTGAGATATAAGATGTCATCTTTGGGACTCGCCACCCAGATCTGGTTAATGACATCTAGACAGTCTATGGTGTTACATGGTGGCATTTGATGAACTGCTACTTAATGTCTCAGTTATTCTTAATTAAACTCAGGTCTGGGGAACATGAGGGACAGTCATTGATATTAATGCACGTATCTAAGAAAAGCCGACATACTCTGGCCACATGAGGCCGAGCCTTCTTCCACACCAAAAGAAAACTAGAGTCCACTGCACCAACTTAAGATTTTAAAATAGCTCTGAGAATTTAATCCTGGAATTTAAAAGCAGCCAGAGTATGATTAACTGGCAAATGGAGTTTTTTACAACACTCCACAGATGTAGCACTCCAGACTATCACTTATCCATTGCCAACTAGACCTGTTGAATGAAGTTGCAGGCAGCATAATATTCACCATGGCGTAAAGATACATGCTCAATGTGAACCTGCTCTCATGTTTAAGGATAAAGACTCACCAATTGCCGACCTGTCAATTCTGGTATTTTTTGACAAACGAAAATCAAGCTGCATGGTGCTGGATTGTGAGCATAGATGCTAGGACCATCTGATGATGTGGATTCATGAAGCCATAGGTCAGAAAGTACACAAGACCCAGGCTAGTAGCCAAATAGAACAGCAAAGATTTAGCATAAAACCAAGTGAGGTGGGACACTCCAGAAGTCACAGAGCCATTAACTTAACATGTTAAAGAGTCAATACTGAAATACAGGGGTGTGTGTAATTAAGCCTCAATGAGAATCTGAGTAATCTGAGAGCAGCATAAAATAGAGACAACCTGATTCCAGCGATGTGTCACTAAGGGTACTTTCACATTTGCGTTCAGCGCAGTACGTCACTATGGAGAATAGCGCAGTCCGTTAACGCACTGCGCTATTCTCCATAGACTTGTATGGATGACGCACTGTAACGCAAGTGTCAGCGTTGCATCCACTGGATGATGCAGCGTCATTATTTTGACGCTGCATCGGGCGGAGAGAACGCAGCATGTAACGTTTTATTGAGCGGCGGAAACCTTTATTTTTCACTGCGCATGCTCATTTTTTTTTTTTTAAATCACAGAAACTTTATTTTGTTTCTCGGTGGCTGAACGCTCAGCTGAGCGCCCGGCCGCCGACATGTGAGAGCGCTCAGCTGAGTGCCCGGCCGCCGGCATGTGAGAGCGATCAGCTGAGCGCCCAGCCACCGGCATGTGAGAGCGCTCAGCTGAGTGCCCGGCCGCCGGCATGTGAGAGCGCTCAGCTGAGTGTCCGGCCGCCGACATGTGAGAGCGATCAGCTGAGTGCCCGGCCACCGACATGTGAGAGCGATCAGCTGAGCGCCCAGCCACCGGCATGTGAGAGCGCTCAGCTGAGTGCCCGGCCGCCGGCATGTGAGAGCGCTCAGCTGAGTGCCCGGCCGCCGACATTGAGAGCGATCAGCTGAGTGCCCGGCCGCCGACATGTGAGAGCGCTCAGCTGAGTGCCCGGCCGCCGGCATGTGAGAGCGATCAGCTGAGCGCCCAGCCACCGGCATGTGAGAGCGCTATGCTGAGCGCCTGGCAGGCGGCATGTGAGAGCGATCAGAATAGTCTGCTGCCGGTAAAACTAAAGAAGAAAAAAAAAATGAAAAAAAAAAGCTTTCCGTTGTTTTGTATGATCCATTGCATCCGTTGTGCCATTATATGCAACGCATCTGTTGCATCCGTCACACAACGCAATGCAACGGATGCCGTTCAACGCAAGTGTGAAACTAGCCACACTGGGCTGTTTGCTGTAGGTGTGATTTATTTAGGTTTGGTGTTTATTTAGATTTAGGTGTGATTTAACAGAGGATTCTCTGTTAAAAAAACTGTGATTTTAGCATTAGAAGACTAGTGGGGCTGCTGCCATGTAGTCCACCATATATATGAGCTGTATATAACTTTGCCCCTATATCCCTATATATTAAGCACCTTTCAGATAGAGTGGCAAAAGTCTGTTGGCAGTTTCCCTTTAAAGTTCTTGGAAGATGATTTCTCTGAGGAATTCTGGATTACTTGTGTGGCGCCTCTAAGTCTTCCGTTGCCACAGAGACATTGCACCTCAGCCAGAGGTGTGATGTCCCATCCTAGGTAAGGACGAGGGTACATACCGGTTCACAGGCAAATCTACACAAACACCCATTGTTAGGCACATACAGGGACCAGAGATAGTGGCAGCTACCCCCGTGCTGTAGGCAGGGGGGCCGTAAGACCCATCTCTCCTCCCATGGGGTGGGGGCCTAGCAATGAGGAAAGTGGGAGGAGCCAACTGAAAGTAAGAGTAGAAACAGGAAGTTCAAGTTCAATCAGTCTAGTCAGGGAGAGGGAGAAGGAGAGGGAGGTAGTTACCTCAGGAGAGTGGAGAGAAAGAGACAGAGAGAGAAGTTTCCTGGTGGAGATCCTGGGGCCCAGCTAGGCCCAGGTGAACCACAGACAGAGAAGAAAGGATTCCAGGGCCACGGAAGGGCATATTTGCTCATGGCCTGTTCCACTAGAAGATCGGGTGGAGGGATCTGGCTGCATTTGGGGACAGTCCCCAGACAAAGGGAACAAAGACATTTCCTCATAAAGTGATACCGAGGCCCAGGGTGGTTGCAAGCACCCAGGGCCACATCCTGCCGTAGATCCCCTGGGAAGAGGGCAAGATTCTAGTCAGGCAAGCCCCCTTGACCAGATTCTATGGTAGAGGCCAAGACAAGTTCATCTATCAAAGTCAAGGCTGTGAAGCCAGTCAAGGAAAGAGACATAAAAGTGGTGCACTGGTATTAACCCTGAGAATTACCTGGGATCGGCGGAGGTCCCTGACAGTGGATCCCAGCATACCATTGGGCAACTGGTTTGTCGACACCTGGACTCAAAACAGTGAGTAAAAGACCTTGAAACTGCAACTCCTGGTGTCACCTCCCTTTTGTTCTACACCGCACCACCATTGCAGAGACTTTCATAAGCACCAACAGTTGCCCCGGGGTACCGCTCCACCTGTGGGGAGCAGAACCATCCCAACTGCCATTACATCAGACCCGGAGGCCCTATCCAGCAGCGGCGGCTCCATAGCCGCAATCCACAGGTGGCGTCACGAATCTTCCATAAACTTAATTATAAATTACCATCACCCAATACCGCCACTTTAATTGACTCCACTAGGGTCATGGAGTCGGGCCCCGCCACCGCTAACTACCCTGGACTAGTCCGGCCCAACACCGAGTCACCTAAGGCCCTGTGGTGGGCGAGTCAACTTTGGTGTCACGAACAGGATTTTGTGCCCGGTCCCACCAGGTACTGTGCGCCTTACAGAACTGTGTGAAAAGACTGTGTTTTACAGTTTGAGAACCACCGCCATTAAAACTGCTAAGCGCGGGAAGAAGGGTGGCGTGACTGAAGAAAGAGCGCGAAGACAGCCCCGCCTCCGATATGCAAAGGGAAGGATTAGAAAATGGCGTATAAAGAAGCTGAAAGGCGGCTGGCAAATTGATCCTAAATGCCAGACCAGAAGACCGCTAGAATGTACTGGATCATAGGCGGAGTGGTGCCGGCCGTGGTAGGCTGGGTGCCAGTTTGGCGCCAGGCGCTGGTACAGCCCCCAGCTCCGCCTCCAGAAGGAAAAAGGCTGCAGCCGATTGGTGTGGTCGAGTGCTCGAGCAGTGCAGACGCGAGCAGGAACCGGGCCGGAAACATGGCAGAACACCTGCAGCCAGGCACCCCAGGGAGCAAGCAACTGGACCCCGAGCTAAACCTCCTCCGGGAAGAAGTGGAGCTCCTCACCCGGAGGTTGAGCACCTTACAAGCGGAGGTGGAGAAGCGGATGGATGAAGGAGCTGGAGGGGCAAATGCCAAGGAGGACCGGGCAACACCCGCGGTCGTGGGCCAGAGAGAGCAGGCCGTAGTGATGCACCCGGGTAAGCAGTACGCCGCCCCTACCCGGCCAAGCTTAGGGCGCAATAAAGCACCACCGCCCAGCCCTCCTGCAGGCTTGCAGGAGGTCCCCTCTGACCACACCGAGGCTTGGGCGATTACCGCTGGTTCCAGCAGTGAGGATGGCGCCCTAGACAGCGCGGGCCCCGATCACCTCATGGGTCCCTTGCTGAGCCCTCCCACCGGCATACCTGGTGCGTCCTCGCCTGGGATAAATTGGGACGCAGCACAAGTCCGCGACCGGGGACTGGCTCGTCCAATACTCCCTGCCTCGACCCCGCTTGCCACTCACATAGCCTGCACACGGCAGCTGGAACAATTCCGGTATGAAAGGGAGTGCCGGGAGGAGAAGAGAAGAGCAAAAGAGGCCGCTAACCTGGCCTCCAAGGCCCGCATCAGGAGATCACACAAAGGGTCCCAGGGGCCAAGTCCTGGACTTTAGACTGGAGGGGGGCTGGGGCTTCATACGGGAGCGCGGCCTGGGAAAGGACGTGTTTGTCTCCCGCCGGGATATAGAAGAACACTTGCAGAGAGGCCACCCAGGGCGCGATGTCCAGCCTGGCAACCTGGTAGAATATACGCGGCTGATGGGATACCGAGGGTGGAACGCCCTGAACGTCCACGTACTTTGTGAGGAAGCAGCCCCGGAGGAACCAGCTTGGTGTCGTCCCACTCCAGCCAGCAGTCCCACTCCAGCCAGCAGTCCCACTCCAGTCAGCAGTCCCACTCCAGCCCGAACCCAGGCCACAGCACCCTGCAGCAGACCTGCGACAAGCACGCAGGAGACCCAGACAATGATCTCCGCGGCCTACCTGCTGCCTGGAGCCATGCCAGAGTGGGATCCCCGCATCTATCCGCGAAAATAAAATGAAGAAGTAACAGAACTGTATATAGCCCCTGTTTGCCCCTCATCATTTTTGAAGAAGTCCTTCTGCATTGCCCTGCCCCGTTGTTCTTTGTGAAGATGCCACCTTTCCTGAATTCCTGACCCCTGTTCTTTTTGAAGATGTCACCCCCCTATTGTTTATGTGTTACCGGGCCACTGGACTTGAAAGTGGTCCGCAGTTGAATGTGTATATATGTGTGTTGTTGAATAACCAGGCCACTAGACTTAGTGTCTGGTTCTGCCCCCTATGTAAAGTTAAAGTTGAACAGATGTTTGGGCCACAGGACTATGTGTGGTCAGCAACTCCATTGTATATAGTTACACCAGTTGTGCCCCCTACCAGAATTCTGGTGGGAACGTGTCGCAGCACTTGTGCACTGGACTGTAAGGTGCACCAAGGACTTTAAAGTTTTATTTTACATGTTTGCAACGTTCAGGAAAAGTGCCTCCCGTAAAGGGATGAACAGTTTTATGGGTTTCATGTTTTATGCATATAAAAATTTGCAGTTTCTTTCCACTGTATTTTCTTGTTTCAGCCCGCGGACGTGCTGGGATTTGCTGTGGGGGAGTGTGGCGCCCCTGAGGCTTCCGTCGCCACAGAGACATTGCACCTCAGCCAGAGGTGTGATGTCCCATCCTAGGTAAGGACAAGGGTACATACCGGTTCACAGGCAAATCTACACAAACACCCATTGTTAGGCACATACAGGGACCAGAGATAGTGGCAGCTACCCCCATGCTGTAGGCAGGGGGGCCGTAAGACACATCTCTCCTCCCATGGGGTGGGGGCCTAGCAACCAGGAAAGTGGGAGGAGCTGACTGAAAGTAAGAGTAGAAACAGGAAGTTCAAGTTCAGTCAGTCTAGTCAGGGAGAGGGAAAAGGAGAGGGAGGTAGTTACCTCAGGAGAGTGGAGAGAAAGAGACAGAGAAAGAAGTTTCCTGGTGGAGATCCTGGGGCCCGGCTAGGCCCAGGTGACACCACAGACAGAGAAGAAAAGATTCCAGGGCCACGGAAGGGCATATTTGCTCATGGCCTGTTCCACTAGAAGATCGGGTGGACGGATCTGGCTGCATTCGGGGACAGTCCCCAGACAGAGGGAAGAAAGACATTTCTTCATAAAGTGATACCGAGGCCCAGGGTGGTTGCAAGCACCCAGGGCCACATCCTGCCGTAGATCCCCTGGGAAGAGGGCAAGATTCCAGTCAGGCAAGCCCCCTTGACCAGATTCTATGGTAGAGGCCAAGACAAGTTCATCTATCAAAGTCAAGGCTGTGAAGCCAGTCAAGGAAAGAGACATAAAAGTGGTGCACTGGTATTAACCCTGAGAATTACCTGGGATCGGCGGAGGTCCCTGACAGTGGATCCCAGCATACCATTGGGCAACTGGTTTGTCGACACCTGGACTCAAAACAGTGAGTAAAAGACCTTGAAACTGCAACTCCTGGTGTCGCCTCCCTTTTGTTCTACACCACACCACCATTGCATAGACTTTCATAAGCACCAACGGTTGCCCCGGGGTACCACTCCACCTGTGGGGAGCAGACCCATCCCAGCTGCCATTACATCAGCCCCGGAGGCCCTATCCAGCAGCGGCGGCTCCATAGCTGCAATCCACAGGTGGCGTCACGAATCTTCCATAAACTTAATTATAAATTACCATCACCCAATACCGCCACTTTAATTGACTCCACCAGGGTCACGGAGTCGGGCCCTGCCACCGCTGACTACCCTGGACTAGTCCGGCCCGACAACGAGTCACCTAAGGCCCTGTGGTGGGCGAGTCACTTGTAAGATCTGATGTGGTGCACAAGCTATATAAATTCAGAGCAGAGCTCAGCCTTGAAGATGAGACAGGAACCACTGTGGAACTGTTACAAACCGGCGCCATCATAGCCACAAGCAGCCTGCTGCATTTGCTGTTACACCCAGGTGCCGACTGCCGTTCTTGGCCGTGCCTTGGGTCGTCCAGCTGGCTGGTTCTTCGAGCACGTCTAAGTGTGGAGAGGCGGCTAGTGCGCATGCACGCGCCGATTCACCCCAGCCAGAGCTTAAGTCCGGTATTTTGCCTAGTGAGCATGCTCAGCCTGATTGTGTAATTTCTGAGACTAAGTCCTCAGTTCGGGCTACTGAGCATGCTCCCACAATTAATCCTAACAGCCTCTTTGCACAGGTACTTGGACTTCGTGCTGTGTCTAAGTTCTGGGATGTGCCTACTGAGCATACTCAGGCAGATAGTCTGATTTCTGAGTCTGTTGTGCAGGCTACTGAGCATGCTCAGGCACTTAGTGCATCAGATGCTAGGTCCAGTAAGGACCTCACTGAGCAGGTCCATGAGGTGGCAGACCCTGATAGGGCAGAGGGTGTCAGGTGTCCTGATGACGTGGCCACTCCGAACTGGCTTGCAGAGGCCCGCCCCTATGATCTGGCACCTCACCATTAGTCGTCAGACGATGACTGTGAAGTGTTTGGGGTGTGGCTGCCATGAGGTCATCAAGTTCAGGATAGGCCACTGGTGACGTCGTTGATGACATGGCACTCTGCTATTGGACCTTGATAGTTCCACCCTGGGTTTGGGGGCGGACCCAGGTTATAAAAGGGGCTGGAGACAACATGGAGGTGCACAGTCTTCACTTAGAGTTTATGGTGGCATAAGCTTTGTTAGAAGCGGTAGGTAGGGCTAGGCAAACGGTGCCTGTCATGCCAAGATTTGTGGCTCAGCACATCAGGGTCAGGCGCCGTGCTTCCTTGCTACTGTTCTAGTTGTGTTATAGCTGTCCAGTGGCGTTAACTGGGCTGCGGCTGCTGCATTACTTGTCCGGTTGTGTCCTCTAAGCAAACAGACAGCATACCTGCTGCGCCACCTGTCCGGTTGTGCCTTCTACGCGCACGGACAGCGTATCCCAGAACCCCTGTGGAGTTAACAGGGTGTTCCTGGATTGGGGGTGTGAACCCTATTTCCCTCCTCGGCTTCCCAGTCAAATGCTACTGGTGTGACTACCTGGTGTGACGTGTTCTTCACACACGTGGCCAGTCGAGTGGTGACTAGAAATGCTAATCGGAGGACCGCTCGGCCTGTCGTGTCTTATACACGTGGCCGACAGGTCACTGTCGCGGCGGTCTTCTCGGTCAACGCTACCTGGTCACCATCCGGTCTGACGTGTTCCTTGCACACGTGGTCGGAGAAGCGCTCGTTCCACCGAAACGCTAACTGGGTTGTCGTCCGGTGTGACTTGTCCCTACTCAAGTGACCGGTTCCCAGGTCTCCTGGGTTATCTCTGAGTCATCAGCTCTATAGTCTACGCCTAACCCACAGGGTGCAGCAGCTCCGTTGCCATCTGGAGCACAGTGGGCCCCGACTGGCGATTTGGATATATACCCCCTGGTCCTAATCTGCCGGCCTCCCCGTAACAGGAACGCCATGATCCTCATAGAGTCTCATTTGGTCAAAAAAGTACACACCAGGAGCCTGCTGAAGGTGATTTTGTGAAGCTTTGGCACTGCTCGTTATTATTCTCCTAATCATTGAAGTACTGCTGTTGGGTTGGTGCCCTTCTATTGTTCTGTTTCGCTTGGTATATGTAAAGACCAGTGTTCAGGTTTTTGCTCTTTGTTTTTGTGTTGGTAGACATACCAAACCTTCTGTAGATGTGTTATCCTAGAGGAACCGGAATAACTGGGCACCAAATTAGGTGAAATATATTCACAAACGCTTACCAATTGTATAGTTTGATATCACTGAGGTTTAACTGCCTTAGGGTTGTACTGTGATGTAATTTTTTTGCAGCAGTGGTATGATAAATTGGGTATTTAATGGTGCCATAATAAAACTGTTATAGAAGTAAACTGCAGACTCTGTCCATTCTGTTTTGTTGCATAGGTTGAAAGAAGACCTAGGTCCATCTAATTCAATCTTTCTCCACCAATTATATATTTTGTCACATAAAGTTACATAGGTAACTATATGTGACAAAAAAATGCTAATTACAAAACTATGGTATGTGTCCAGAAAGGAGGAGTTAATAACTGAGATGACCACCTATCTCTCCGGCCTTGCTATAGCAAATATGGTCCTTGCTGCATCTTTTGACCACCACTGCTTACTAAAATCCCTAACATGGTAGGGTTTTATGCAAGCACGTGGAATATCATGAAATCATAACACTATTATGTGGGCTGGGAGTAAAGTTGAGCGCGGTTCGCGGTTCGCGGTTCTCCAGTTCGCAGTTCGAGTGATCTTGGGGGGTGTTCTAGATCGAACTAGAACTCGAGCTTTTTGCTAAAGTTCGATAGTTCTAGTTACGTTCGAGAACAGTTCTAGCAGCAAAAAGCAGGGCTTTTTACAGCTACAGTGTGCAGGGAGCCATCGCTGGCAGCCTGCCAGAAGCTGGTAACCAAGATAAACATCGGGTATCCAAGCAAAGCGCTTTGGTTAGTAACCCGATATTTATCCTAGTTACGTGTGCAGGAAGCCGACACTTCCCCGCTCAGCTCGCTCCGCCCCCTCCTGCACGCGGCATGTACACATAAATACACACACACATACTCACACTCACCTGTCCCCAGCCATGCAGTCCACGACACTGACGTCCTCAGCGCCACATGACCCCGCTAGGCTCCACCCACTTCGCACTCCGCCGCCAGCACAAATGGCTCCGCCCACCTGGCACCCTGCACACATGGTCTCGCTAGGCTCCGCCCACCTGGCACCCTGCACACATGGTCCCGCTAGGCTTCGCCCACCTGGCACTCTGAACACATGGTCCCGCTAGGCTCCGCCCACCTGACACTCTGCACACATGGTCTTGCTAGGCTCCGCCCACCTGACACTCTGCACACATGGTCCCGCTAGGCTCCGCCCACCTGGCACTCTGCACACATGGTCCCGCTAGGCTCCGCCCACCTGGCACTCTGCACACATGGTCCCACTAGGCTCCGCCCACCTGGCACTCTGCACACATGGTCCCGCTAGGCTCCGCCCACCTGGCACTCTGCACACATTACCCCGCTAGGCTCCGCCCACCTGGCACTCTGCACACATGGTCCCGCTAGGCTCCGCCCACCTGGCACTCTGCACACATGGTCCCGCTCGGCTTACCTGCGGTGATGAAGTCCCGACCTCAGCGCTGTCACTGTCCTCCATGGCCGCCACTTGTCACATCACCTTCTCTCACTTCCAACCCGAGACTGACTAGCGGTGACGTCACGGGCCGCTCGCGATACTTGGCTGTGAAGCTGATTGAAGTCAGTGTGCAGGAGACCAGCGCAGTTAATGTACCTCGCTGACAGCAGCACTTGTCATCTCCTGCAGTGACCTGGGCTGACCCATTGATGTTAGCTCAGGTCACTGCATTGCTCTCTCAGCCAATGGGGAACATCCTGCTCTTTATTGACTGGGACAGTGTGGATCGTCATGGGAACCCCTTGGATTACACCAGACCTGGATTTGTTTTTCTTTCTAATAAATTGGTTAAAGAGGGAATGTATTGGGGAGTGTTTTTTCAAATAAAAATGTGTCTGTCGTCTATTTTTTTTTTTATTACTGACTGGGTTGGTGATGTCGGGTATCTGATAGACGCCTGACCTCACCAACCCCAGGGCTTGGTGCCAGTGACATTACACATCTGGTATTAACCCCATATATTACCCCGTTTGCCACCGCACCAGGGCACGGGATGAGCTGGGGCGAAGCACCAGGATTGGCGCATCTAATGGATGCGCCACTTCTGGGGCGGCTGCGGCCTGCTATTTTTAGGCTGGGGAGAGTCCAATACCCATGGATCTCCCTAGTCTGAGAATATCAGACCCCAGCTGTCTGCTTTACCTTGGCTGGTGATCCAATTTTGGGGGGACCCCTACGTCGTTTTTTTTAAATTATTTATTTAATTTAAAATAACAGCGTGGGGTGCCTCAGTTTTGGATTACCAGCCAAGGTGAAGCTGCCAGCTCTGGTCTGCAGGCTGCAGCCGTCTGCTTTACCCTAGCTGGCTACAAAAATAGGGGAACCCTACGTCATTTTTTTTTTTTTTCATTTTTTTGGCTAAATACAAAGCTAAGCACCCCTTAGTGCCACATGAAAGGCACCAAAGGGTGCAAAATTACAAAATGCAGGAGAGTGGATTACCAGCCAAGGTGAAGCTGTCAGCTCTGGTCTGCAGGCTGCAGCCGTCTGCTTTACCCTAGCTGGCTACAAAAATAGGGGAACCCTACGTCATTTTTTTTTTTCATTTTTTTGGCTAAATACAAAGCTAAGCACCCCTTAGTGCCACATGAAAGGCACCAAAGGGTGCAAAATTACAAAATGCAGGAGAGTGGGACATTATGTGTCTTTCTGCCATTATAATGACAGAAAAGACTGTTATGAAGTGTACAAGCAAAAGAAAATCACCAGAGCGCTCTACGCTGTGAAAAGCAGTAGAAAATGGCACTGGAGGGAACATGTGACCGCCTCATGTAGCATGAAGCTATGGATCCTGGGTAAATTTATGCATTTACCCTCCTTCAGTTTTTTTGCAGTACGCAAAAAAAACAGAAGGCACACGGATGACAAACAGATGACATACGGACCGTCTACGGAACGGAAACGGATGCCACACGGATGCATCCGTGAAAAAAAATGGACTGTTTTTTGCAGACCGCAAAAACGGATCGGTCGTGTGAATGTAGCCTTATTCTGATCTGCCATTTATAAACAGCAGGCAGAAATAAGTGAATAGCGCCCCCCAGCATCAGAAAATCTCCGGGGTTTCAGGCGTAGCTGAGACCCTGGAGATCATGATTCAGGACAGTTTTTCCGTTCCCCGTTCACGTGATCACAGGTATACACCGTACACCGATGATCACGTTACAGTAAATGACAGTGTCGGTAAAAAATTATTTATCTCCCATCTGGCATGAACAAACATGATAAATCTCCTACCCGGTCCCCCGGTGTCGCCAAAGTGCCCCCCCTGATGCCCTCCCAGAAATCCAAGATGGCCGCGCGCACAGCTGCGTGCCGGCCGCATTCACCCTACTCCTCTGATTTCTGTCGCATGTGCCATGACACATGCGACAGAAAACTCCTCCCCAGGCCCTGCCAGGTCACCCCCTATAACCCCACCGGTGTTCCCCAGTGTCCCACGGTACCTGTGCAGCGTTGATCCCCTGCGGCCTTCTCCTTCACAATAGACGCTGCCGCATGCACAGAGCGGCTGTCAGCTCAGCTTCCTGTGTTCAGACACAGTGAGTGGTGGTTATGCATCTGTAAGCTAAATGGGCGGCACGGTGGCTCAGTGGTTAGCACTGCAGTCTTGCAGCGCTGAAGTCCTGGGTTCAATTCCCACCCAGGACACCGTCTGCAAGGAGTTTGTATGTTCTCCCCGTGTTTGCGTGGGTTTCCTCTGGCTACTCTGGTTTCCTCCCACACTCCAAAGACATACAGATAGGGAATTTAGATTGTGAGACCCAATGGGGACAGTGTTTCCAATGTATGTAAAGTGCTATGGAATTAATAGCGCTATATAAATGAATAAATTATTATTATTACTGCAATGGCTTGCTCATGAGGTAAGGAACATAGTTGATCAGGAGAGCTATATACTACATTTCCAAATGGAGGCATTTGATTTTATAGTTGCCCTGCTGAATGACTACCAAACATGAGAGTCCGTTATACGCCACAAGAAAACACATCTAAATAGCGAGCTCTGTTGTTTAGTATTCATTCAGCTGGATAACTGGACTTAAAGGGGTATTCCATCTCCAAGATCCTATCCCCAATATATAGTAGGTGGAATAGCAATAATATCAGCAAATACCAATATTTGGAAATGTAGAATAGTTCTCCTGATTAGGCATGCCCTTACCTCATGAGCAGGGCATTGCAGCTTTGGTAGAAACCGTTACGACATGGACTCTGCTGCTGTGGACCCGGGGAGAGTGGGTGCAGATTCATTGCACCAACACTCCTCACATGGAGAGTCTGCACTCCTAGAAAATGGGGGATACGTTCCCGTTTTTTCCTTACAATAAATTTGTAAAAGAGGGAATGTTTTGGGGAGTTTTCTTTCAAATACATTTTTTTTGTCGATTTTTTTTGTTAGTACTGACAGTTTGTGATGTCGGGTATCTGATAGACACCATGACATCACAAACTGCTGGGCTTGATGTCAGGTGACTTTACAACTAGTATCAACCCCATTTATTACCCCGTTTGCCACTGCACCGGGGCACGGGATGAGCTGTGGTGAAGCGCCAGGATTGGCGCATCTAGTGGATGCGCCACGTCTGGGGTGCCTGTGCCCCGCTATTTTTAGGCTGTGAAGGCCCAATAACTATGGACCTTCCCACCCTGAGAAAACCAGACCACAGCTGTCCGCTTTACCTTGGCTGGTGATCGAATTTGGGGGGACCCTACTTTTTTTTGTAATTATTATTATTTATAAAATAATTATAAAAAAAGAGCCTGGGGTGACCTCTACATTGGATCCCCAACCACGGTAAAGCTGCCAGCTGTGGTTTTCAGGCTACAGCCGTCTGCTTTACCCTAGCTGGCTATCAAAAATGGGGGGACCCAACATCATTTTTTTTTTAACTATTTTTTAAATAAAAAAAATGAATGGGCTTCCCTGTATTTTGATTGCCAGCCAAGGTAACGCCAGGCAGATGGGGGTGGCAACCCATAGCTGTCTGTTTTATCTGCACTGAGAATCAAAAATACCGCGGAGCGCTACGTCATTTTTTTTAAAGATTTATTTTTACAGCACTGTCATGTCAGGCAATCAAAATACAGGGAAGCCCTTTTTGTTTTTAGTTATTTAAATAAATAATTAAAAAAAAATAAATATGGGCTCCCGCTGCATTTTTTGTATTTTAGCTAAGGGTAATCCATTTTTGTATTTTTTGTATTGCTAGCTAAGGGTAATCCAAGCAGCTACTGGCTGCTAACCCCCACTGCTTGGTGTTACCTTCACTGGCAATGGAAAATCCAGGGAAGCATTTTTTATTTTTTTTGCCAAAACACTACAAAAAGAATGACGTGCGCTTCGCCATATTTTTGTATGCTAGCCAGGTACAGCAGACAGGTACGGGCTGCCCATAACCCCCAGCAGCCTATTTGTACCCGGCTGGGAACTAAAAATACAGGGAAGCCCTTTTTTTAATTAATTCATGAATTTTATAAAATAAAAAAAAAAAAAAAAAAAAAAAACGACGTAGGCTTCGCCCCATTTTTGTGTCCAGCCGGGTACAACTAGGCAGCTGGGGATTGGAATCCACAGCACAGGTTAGCCCGAAGTTTCTGGGCCCCTCTGCTGCGAATTGCAGTCCGCAGCCGCCCCAGAAAATGGCGCTCTCATAGAAGCGCCATCATCTGGCCCTGTATCCAACTCTTCCAACAGCCCTGAAGCCGGGTGGCTTGTTGGGTAATCATGAGTTAATACTGGCTTTGTTTTACTAGCCAGTATTAAGCCAGAGATTCTTAATGTCAGGCACGTTTGACCCGGCCATTAAGAATCTCCAATAAAGGGTTAAAAAAAAACACCACACAGAGAAAAAATACTTTAATAGAAATAAATACACAGACACATTAGAGACTCCATCTTTATTACCCCTTGTCAGCCCTCCATGATCCTGCTCTTCTGTCTTCTTTCCCCTTCAACACATGCAGCTCTGTCTGCTCCATCAGACAACACAGCTGCATGGGGGAAGACGCTCCGTGCAGAAATCACTCTGTGAGAGTGACCACACGCTCCCGGCTGTAAGCGGTGGCACGGGTTGCCATAGTAACTGTTGTGAATGTTAGTTATGTCTTGGCTGCTGGGAGGCTCCCTCTGGTGGCTAGGAAGGGTTTGGACAGAGACCAGGTGTTTTGTGCAGTGGATGTTTCCTTTCCTAACTCTCTGCTTATTTAAGTCCTGGTCTGATTGCAGGCTGTTGCCGGATGTCAGTTGTTCTTTGTATCTCTAGCCTGCTTAATCCTGCTCTACACCTCATCCACTCCAGATAAGTTCTTGCTCTTTATTTATTGTCTGGTTCTTTTGCTTATCTGGGTTTGTCATTTGTTGTAGTTGGTTTCAGTTTATTTCCTTCCAGGGATTTTCCCCCTCAGTGGATTGTTGAGGAACTCCCTGCAGTTCTGTGTGGAGTATAGCTCCTTTTGGTCCATGTGTTTTTGGCTTGTTGAATTTGTTATAATTCTTGTTTTCTGTTCATTGGTATGACAAGGGCACCTGGTATAGGACGGAGTTCAGATCGAGCGATCTGAGGACCTTTCTGTGTCGTCCACGTCTGCTCAGGCAGTTGATGTTCCGTCTTTGTCTGATTTCCGTGATGTATTTAATGACCAGGAATCTGATTCTCTGCCCCCACACCGGGACTGTAACTGTGCCATTGAGTTGGTGCCCGGTTGTAAATTTCCCAAGGGGCGGATTTTCAACTTGTCTGTGCCCGAACATGATGCCATGCGGTCATACATCAGAGAATCATTGGAGAAGGGGCACATTCGGCCCTCATCTTCTCCTTTGGGTGCTGGCTTCTTCTTTGTTGCTAAGAAAGATGGTTCGTTGAGGCCTTGTATTGATTACCGTCTTCTTAATAAAATTACGGTCAAATATCAGTACCCTTTGCCTCTGATGTCTGATCTGTTCTCTAGAGTGCAGAGTGCCAAATGGTTTATGAAACTGGATCTCAAGGGTGCGTATAATCTCATCCGTATTAAGGAGGGTGATGAATGGAAGACGGCTTTTAATACTCCTGAGGGGTATTTTGAGTACCTAGTGATGCCTTTTGGACTCACTAATGCACCCTCCGTCTTCCAGGCCTTCATGAATGATATTTTTCGGGACCTTATTGGTAAATTTTTGATTGTGTATTTGGATGACATCTTGATTTTTTCTGATGATTGGGACTCTCATGTGGGGCAAGTACGGGAGGTTTTTCAGATACTTAAGGATAATGCACTATACGTTAAGGGGTCAAAGTGCCTCTTTGGGGTGCAAAGGATTTCCTTTTTGGGCTTCATCCTGTCTCCCTCCGCTCTTGAAATGGACCCGGTTAAGGTTCAGGCTATTTACGACTGGGTGCAACCGACTTCTCTAAAATCCCTGCAGCGGTTTTTGGGGTTTGCTAATTTTTACCGTAAATTTATAGCCAATTTTTCTGCCATTGTCAAACCTCTGACAGATTTGACAAAGAAGGGAGCTGATGCTGAGCATTGGACCCCTGAGGCTATTGTGGCCGTCCAGGAGCTTAAAAGGCGATTCACTTCTGCCCCAGTTCTGCAGCAACCTGATGTGTCTCACCCATTTCAAGTTGAGATCGATGCCTCAGAGAACGGAGCAGGTGCTGTTCTGTCTCAACGAGACGCTACTTCGGGTAAACTTAAGCCCTGTGCCTTTTTCTCTCGGAAGTTTGCTCCTTCTGAACGGAATTATGATGTGGGGAACCGGGAATTATTAGCTATGAAGTGGGCATTTGAAGAGTGGAGGCATTGGTTGGAGGGGGCTAGGCATCAAGTTGTGGTGCTTACGGACCACAAGAATCTCATCTATCTGGAATTGGCCAAGAGGTTGAATCCTCGGCAGGCCAAGTGGGCTTTGTTTTTTACCCGGTTTAATTTTGTGGTCTCTTTTTTGCCGGTCACCAAGAATGTTAAGGCCGATGCCCTTTCCAGGAGTTTCTGCGTTGACTCTTTGGAGGTTGTCGAACCGTCTACTATCCTGAATGATGGTGTAGTTTTCTCGGCTATTTCGCCTGATCTGCGGTTGGCACTGGCGGAATTTCAGGGGGATAAACCTGAGAGATGTCCTACAGGGAAACTGTTTGTCCCAGACCAATGGAGAGACCGAGTTGTCTCTGAGGTTCAGTGCTCTGTTTTGGCGGGTCATCCTGGCATTTTTGGTACTTGGGATCTTGTGAGACGCTCTTTTTGGTGGCCTTCCCTGTCCCGAGATGTCCGTCGTTTTGTGCAGTTGTGTGGAGTTTGTTCTAGGTCCAAGCCCTGTTGTTCACGTTCTAGTGGGCTATTATTGCCTTTGCCTGTACCTAAGAAACCTTGGACGCACATCTCTATGGATTTTATTTCAGAGCTTCCCGTCTCTCAGAAAATGACTGTGATTTGGGTGATATGTGACAGATTCTCCAAGATGGTCCACTTGGTTCCCCTATCTAAGTTGCCGTCTTCATCAGAGTTGGTGCCTTTGTTTTTGCAACATGTTGTCCGTTTGCATGGTATTCCCGAAAACATTGTTTCTGACAGAGGGGTGCAGTTTGTATCCAGGTTTTGGAGGATTTTTTGCTCCAAATTGGGTGTTCAGATGTCTTTCTCCTCGGCGTTTCATCCTCAGACCAACGGTCAGACTGAAAGGGCTAACCAGACCCTGGAGACCTATTTACGGTGTTTTGTTTCCGCGGATCAGGATGACTGGGTTTCCTTTTTGCCTTTGGCTGAATTTGCAATACAATAGAGCTAGCTCTACCACGTTGGTGTCCCCCTTTTTCTGCAATTTTGGGTATCACCCTAGGCTCCTCTCAGGGCAGCTTGAGGCGTCTGACTGTCCGGGGGTGGATTCGGTGGTCAACAGAATGCAGCAGATTTGGGGGCAGGTAGTGGATAAATTGTTTCAGTCCCAAGAAACTGCCCAAAAGTTTGCCAACCGGCGTCGGATGGTTGGTCCCTGGTTTAAAGTAGGGGACATGGTGTGGTTGTCCTCTAAAAATATTCCTATGAGAGTTCCGTCTCCTAAATTTAAGCCCAGATTTATTGGACCTTATAAGATTTCGGAGATTATTAATCCTATATCTTTCCGTTTGACTCTGCCTGCGTCATTTAAGATTCACAATGTCTTCCATAAGTCCTTGTTGAAGAAACATGTGGAGCCGGCAGTGTCAGCCGGTCAGGAGCCGGCTTCTGCGGACACTGGTAACTACGGTAAACATCGGGTAACCCAGAAGCCCTTTCCTTGGTTACCCGATGTTTACCGTAGTTACCAGCGTCCGCCGCTCTCACGCTGCCAGTGCCAGCCCCCTGCACACATAGCCAGACTACACATCGGGTTAAATTAACCCGATGTGTACTCTGGCTAGGAGTGCAGGGAGCCAGCGCTAAGCGGTGTGCGCTGGTAATCAAGGTAAATATCGGATTGGTTACCCGATATTTACCTTAGTTACCAAGCGCAGCATCGCTTCCACGCGTGCTGCTGGCTGGGGGCTGTGGTCACTGGTTGCTGGTGAGATCTGCCTGTGTGACAGCTCATCAGCAACCCGTGTAGCGACGCTCCAGCGATCCCTGTCAGGTCAGGTTGCTGGTGGGATCGCTGGAGCGTCGCTTAGTGTGACGGTACCTTAAGGGAACGGGGAAGCAGAGTGGGGAGTCGAGCTAGAGCATGTCGCCAGTACACGGCGATACACAAATGTGCACCGTGTAACAGAGAGATGCAATGACAGGTCCTACATGACGCGTCATAGTCATGTGACCAGTCTGTAGCCAATGAGATAACAGGCACGTGACTGGTCACATGGCTATTTTTCACGTCACGATAGGTCCTGCATCACTGCTGGCAGTGCTGGTTACCGCGAGGATTCAGCGATCATCGGATGGAATAGCGGCAGGAGACAGAGTGCAGGAGGGATTGCGGGGGCCGGTAAGTGTTATGGCAATGTTTATTAACTGTATGTGTACATTTATAATGTGTTTTTATGTGTTTGTGATTGCCTCCTATTGTTTCCTATGCGGTTCGAGTGGTTCGCCGAACCGGTTCGCCGAGCCGAACCACGGCCGGTTCGCTCATCTCTAGCTGGGAGTCTTGGTCTACCATGAGAGTCCTGGGGATATCAGTGTGAGTGCTGGTGATAAGAAGATGTGGAGGAGCAGGAGAGGTGAGTGATGACATGATTATCAGTTTTTTTTTTTATTCTTGACAGCACTTTTTTTTCAGATACACAGGATCCGCATGGAAGCAAATAACAAAAAAAAATGTGCATTTTGTCGAATGAGGATTTTGGTTACATTCAAGTAAAAGTTAATTCCATTAAATTTGATTTACTCATTTCTAGTTATTGATGAGGGTCTCAGGCACTAAATTGTATCTACACTATAATTCCTGAGATATTGTCAGGGCCAGGTGGACGGGCAGACCCAGGAGGTGGATCCACTGGGCCGAACTCCTAGATGGTGGTAAGGGGTCCGGTAGCTGAAGCACTATAGGCAGCAGAACAGTTCGTGCACACGAGTATAACGGAGAAGTCCCTGGGACCACGGAGTCACTGATGGTAGTCCGGGTGACGCAGCTCAGGTTCGGAAGCCGAGAAGATGTCAGGCGGGGTCCGGAACCTTTGGAGCGAGATGACGGGTCACCGCAGGGATCCGAGATGGAACGGACTGTCAGGATGGCAGATGGACAGCGTTCGGGGTTCGGGATTCGGCAGGACCGGATGGCGAGGCAGGCACGGCTCTACAAGAGAGATAGGTGAGTATATCATAGATACACCAGGAGACCTGACTCCTAGCTTAAGAAACACGAAGATCAGGCCCCGCCCCCTTGGACATTAAACCCCTTTATACCCTGTACCTGTTTGCATCATTTCCTGTTAATGGACGCTGGCCCTTTAAGAAAGGGTCAATGACCGCGCGCGCGCCCTAATGCGCATGCGCGCGGCCCGAGTGCCAGAAGCCAGAGCAGGAAGCTGCGAGGAGGAAGCAGCAGGGCTGGGCTGGGGCTGAGAAGCCGACGGGCGCCGGGAGCGGGGACCAGGACGCCGGGGACGCGCCGGCAATGGATGCTGGAGAGCAGGGAGCGGCAGTGACCGGACCAAGGACCCGGGAAGCGAGGCAGGGGTGCCGGGGAGCGTGACAGGTGAGCCGGAGGGCAGCGCAGGGGACCCGGGGAGCGTGACAGTACCCCCCCCCACGCCCCCCTCCCCGCAACCGGGACAGGAAGGCACGGATCAGCGGAGTACCCACATTCTCCCGGGGCTCCCAGGACCTATCCTCAGGACCATACCCTGCCCAGTCCACCAGGAAGAACTGTCGACCCCGTACGGTCTTCATGGCCACGATATCCCTTACGCATAGATGTCGTCATCGGCAATAGGAGGAGGAGCCGAACTGGCAGCAGCGGAGAAGGGACCAAGGACAACCGGCTTGAGCAGGGAGACGTGGAAGGAATTGGGTATCCTCATCGTGGCCGGGAGCTGTAGCTTGTAGGAGACCTCATTGATCTTGCTGAGGACTTTAAACGGCCCGATGTAGCGAGGACCCAGCTTGTAGGATGGTATCTTCAATCGGACGTACTTGGAAGCAAGCCAGACTAGATCTCCAGGAGAGAAACACGGAGGGTCCAGACGTCTCTTGTCTGCGTGTCTCTTCATCCGCAGGGAAGCACGCCCAAGGGACGCCTTGACAGAGTCCCAAATGGTTGCAAAGTCACGGGCTACAGTATCAGCAGCAGGGACATCCGAAGAAGGGGATACAGGCAATGGGATGGAGGGCTGAAGTCCGTAAACGACATGGAAGGGAGAGCTGGAGGACGACTCACTGATGTGGTGGTTATGGGAGAATTCAGCCCAAGGAAGAAGCGTGGACCAGTCGTCGTGATGGGCGTTGACATAGTGACGTAAGAAGGAGGTCAAGATTTGATTGACCCTCTCCACTTGGCCATTAGACTGAGGATGGTAGGCAGAAGAAAAGTCCAGAGTCACTCCCAGATGTTTGCAGAGAGCCCTCCAGAAGCGGGAGGTGAACTGAGTTCCTCTGTCGGATACGATGTGTGATGGAAAGCCATGCAAGCGGAAGATGTGATGTATATAGGCGTCCGCGAGTTCCTGAGCAGAGGGCAGTCCAGCCATAGGGACGAAATGAGCCATTTTAGAGAACCGATCCACCACGACCCAGATGACTGTGTGTCCGGAGGACAATGGCAAGTCCGTAATAAAGTCCATCGCTATGTGTTGCCACGGAACTGAGGGTATCGGCAGAGGCAGAAGACGGCCATATGGCAGGTGTTTGGGCGTCTTGTTCATGGCACAAGAGGAGCAAGCAGAGACAAAAGCAGCGACGTTCGTGCGAAGGGATGGCCACCAGTAATGACGTACAATCGCACCCCATGTTCTCTCCTGGCCAGCATGACCGGCTGTTTTCGAGGCATGACCCCAGTGTAACACTTTTTGCCTGTCAGTCTCAGAGACATAGGTCTTCCCGGGCGGTATCTGGGCCAGGGTGACAGGGGCCACCGGAATGATTTTGCTAGGACAGATGATGGGTTGGGTAGTCTCCTCCTCCTGCTCCATGGGCATGAAAGACCTGGACAAGGCATCAGCGCGTACATTCTTGTCCGCGGGTCGGAAATGGAGCTGGAAATCAAACCTGGCAAAGAATAAGGACCACCTGGCTTGCCGTGGGTTCAGTCGCTGAGCGGACCGCAGGTATTCCAGGTTCTTGTGGTCCGTGTAAATAATAACGGGGTACACTGCTCCTTCCAGAAGGTAGCGCCATTCCTCCAGAGCCAGTTTGACTGCCAATAGCTCTCGGTCACCGATGGTGTAGTTGCGTTCAGGCGCTGAGAAGCTCTTGGAGAAGAATCCGCAAGTCACCATCTTCCCGGAGGAGGACTTCTGTATGAGCACTGCTCCGGCTCCCGAGGAGGAGGCATCCACCTCCAAGGTGAACTGGCGGTTTAACTCCGGACGGTGGAGTACAGGAGAGGAGGCAAATGCCCGCTTCAGAGAGCCAAACGCGGCGTTGGCCGCAGGTGACCAGTCCTTTGGATTAGCCTCCTTCTTGGTCAAAGCGGAGAGAGGAGCAGTCAGAGCAGAGAAGTGAGGGATGAACTGGCGGTAGTAGTTGGCGAATCCCAGGAAGCGTTGGATTGCCTTCAGTCCAGAAGGAGGAGGCCAGTTGAGAATGGAGGAGACCTTCTTTGGATCCATCTGCAGTCCGGTATCAGAGATGATGTACCCCAGGAAGGGGAGAGAAGACTGCTCAAAGACGCACTTCTCGTACTTGGCGTACAGACGATTCTCTCTCAGTCTTTGTAGAACCAGCTGTACGTTCTCTCTGTGGGTCTGGAGGTCCGGAGAGAAGACAAGGATGTCATCCAGATATACTACCACACAGACGTAGAGAAGGTCCCGGAAAATGTCGTTCACCAGTTCTTGAAAGACGGCTGGGGCGTTACACAGGCCGAAGGGCATCACGCAGTATTCATAGTGCCTATCGCGAGTATTGAACGCGGTCTTCCATTCGTCCCCAGAGCGGATGCGTACCAGATTGTAAGCACCCCGAAGATCCAGCTTGGTGAACACACGAGCTCCTCTAAGCCGGTCAAACAATTCGGGGATGAGTGGCAGAGGGTACTTGTTTTTTACGGTGATTTGATTCAATCCCCGGTAGTCTATGCATGGGCGTAAGTCGCCCTCTTTCTTCTTGACGAAGAAGAAGCCTGCTCCAGCAGGAGAGGAGGATCTCCGAATGAATCCCCTTGCCAGGCTCTCTGTGATGTACGTAGACATGGCCCTTGTTTCGGCTGGAGACAATGGATATATCCGTCCTCGAGGTGGTGTTGTTCCTGCGAGCAGGTCGATGGCACAATCGTAAGGACGATGTGGCGGAAGTACCTCAGATTCCTTTTTATCAAAGACGTCTGCGAAGGACCAATAGGCCGAGGGCAGTCCCGGTAGGTTCTCTGGAACCGGAGGTCGTCGGATGGGTTGTATGGTCTGCAGACACTTCTCATGGCACGAAGAGCCCCATCGGGTGATTTCGCCAGTGCCCCAGCTGACTGATGGTTCGTGTGTCCGCAACCAGGGAAGTCCCAGCAGGATTTGATGGGACATGTGTGGAAGGACGTAGAGAGCGATGTTCTCGGTGTGCAGGGCACCGATACGCAGTTCGACCGGCCTGGTGATCCAGGAGATGGTGTCAGAGAGGAGTCTCCCATCCACAGAGGCAATCACTAGGGGCTTGTCGAGTGGAGTAACAGGCACCTGGTACTTGTCCACTGTGGCCTGCTGGATGAAATTGCCTGCTGCCCCGGAATCGAGGTATGCCTCAGCCGTGAACCGCGTCTCTCCCGTTGTCACTTGCACAGTCCACGTAACCGGGTCTGAGAGAGTCCCAGCACCTAGGGTGGCCTCTCCTACCAACCCTAGGCTTTGGAGTTTCCCGGCCTCTCTGGACAGGAATGTAGCAGGTGTGTGCCCTCTTCGCAGTAAAAGCAGAGACCCTTGGCGAGCCGCTCTGCTCGACGTTGTTCAGACTGCCGCACTCGGTCGATCTGCATGGGCTCGTGGACGGGGGCCCCAGCTGTCGATGACTGAAGTACGGAGGGCTTCTGCGGAGGAGAGGAATGCCGTACCGGACGTCTCTCACGGGACACTTCCTTGGATCGCTCCTGAAAGCGAATGTCCACTCGAGTCGCTAGGGCAATCAGGGCATCCAGGGTGGTCGGTACGTCACGACCCGCCAGCTCATCTTTAATTCGCCCCGAGAGTCCTTCCCAGAAGGCGGCGGTTAGGGCCTCGTTGTTCCAGCCGAGTTCCGAAGCCAGGGTGCGAAACCGGATTGCGTATTGACCCACCGTCAGAGTCCCCTGACGTAACCGGAGAAGAGACGAAGCAGACGCGGAGGCGCGTCCGGGCTCATCAAAGGTGCCACGGAATGCCTGCAGGAACTCTTGGATGTTCGTGGTCACAGGATCCCCCTTCTCCCACAAGGGGTTCATCCACGCCAGTGCCTCACCCTCTAGATGGGACATGATGAAGGCGACCTTGGCTTGGTCGGAGGCAAACAAATGCGGCAGCTGCGTGAAATGGAGGGAGCATTGGTTTAAGAATCCCCTGCAGGTCTTGGGGTCTCCGGCATACCGGGGTGGTGAGGCCAAACGAAGTCTGGAAGTATCTGAAGAAGTCGCCACGGGAGCTGGAGCCGTGGATTGACTAGTGGAAGCCCGGGATGTTGAAGACGTAACTGCTGCTTGTAGCGTGTTCAGGCGGGCGTCCACAGAAGACATGAATTGCAGCATGCGGGTCTGAGTCTCACGCTGGCGTTGGAGTTCCTCCTGTACGGCTGCTAGTGCTGCAGCGGGATCCATGGCCTGATCTTACTGTCAGGGCCAGGTGGACGGGCAGACCCAGGAGGTGGATCCACTGGGCCGAACTCCTAGATGGTGGTAAGGGGTCCGGTAGCTGAAGCACTATAGGCAGCAGAACAGTCCGTGCACACGAGTATAACGGAGAAGTCCCTGGGACCACGGAGTCACTGATGGTAGTCCGGGTGACGCAGCTCAGGTTCGGAAGCCGAGAAGATGTCAGGCGGGGTCCGGAACCTTTGGAGCGAGATGACGGGTCACCGCAGGGATCCGAGATGGAACGGACTGTCAGGATGGCAGATGGACAGCGTTCGGGGTTCGGGATTCGGCAGGACCGGATGGCGAGGCAGGCACGGCTCTACAAGAGAGATAGGTGAGTATATCATAGATACACCAGGAGACCTGACTCCTAGCTTAAGAAACACGAAGATCAGGCCCCGCCCCCTTGGACATTAAACCCCTTTATACCCTGTACCTGTTTGCATCATTTCCTGTTAATGGACGCTGGCCCTTTAAGAAAGGGTCAATGACCGCGCGCGCGCCCTAATGCGCATGCGCGCGGCCCGAGTGCCAGAAGCCAGAGCAGGAAGCTGCGAGGAGGAAGCAGCAGGGCTGGGCTGGGGCTGAGAAGCCGACGGGCGCCGGGAGCGGGGACCAGGACGCCGGGGACGCGCCGGCAATGGATGCTGGAGAGCAGGGAGCGGCAGTGACCGGACCAAGGACCCGGGAAGCGAGGCAGGGGTGCCGGGGAGCGTGACAGGTGAGCCGGAGGGCAGCGCAGGGGACCCGGGGAGCGTGACAGATATAAACCTTATTCCTTTCAGAGTAAAAAAATTGATTTTCACCAACAAATCTACTGTGTACCATAAGTTTCCCCTGATGGCATACTTACACTTTATATAATTATTGTACCCTTAGAAAACATTGTCTCTTTACTGTTACTTTATTACTAATAATACATATGGACAAAGAAGTAAACAACTTTCTGTTGCTAAGTTTACAGAATTTGAAATGTCAAACGTCAAATCGCTGAGAAAGGAATGTTTCTACTAAAAACACAAGCGGGCCAATTCATCAGGATTGACATTTGTACGCCAGTCTTGATGAAGTATGCGCTGGAGTAAATCAGCCAATTTCTTAGAGAGGTCAAACAAGAAAGGAATTTTGCAGCAAAGGAAATCATTTATGAACCATACATTTTAACAAACACAAAATGGATGGACACCAAAGATAAAAATGCTTAAAAACACCTAAGCGCTGAAGCAAATAGTAGCATAAATGCATGAATAATTGGCAAAAAAATCCCCATCTGCTCTTCAACAATAACTGGTAATAAAACTTCTAGCATAAAATGTAAAAGATCGTAGATGAGAAGCTCTCTAAAGGAGTATAAATTTGGCCCCCATAATACAGTGTGTCCACCCATATCCTGTCCACCGCCATTAACTTGAGAACGGCGGCAGCTATAGGCATAGAAGTGGTGTCTAGGTATAGGGAAGTAGCCATGCGCTACGCAATGAAAAGACCTATAGCGCCACCTGGTGGAAAATAACAGAGTTAGCATTTTTATCTCGAAAACAGAACGAGATAGAGAAAAAAGTGAATTAAAAAATTCTAGGGCATCATCAATTCAATACAAATCGAAACCTTGCATACAGAAATGCTATGATATGAAACCCCTTACCCCCCCAAAACATTGAATGCTGGTCACGCATATGGCACTCATTTAACTTTGATGCTCAAAGGGGCCACCGTCAGCTGCAATGCACATCTGGACTCTGGACAGCATACTATATCTTGCTGCACTTTGTGCAAGATGGTAGGTGACACATTTGCACAAGCATCTGTAGTACGTCATCGTAGGTCCTGTAATGTTGGTGAAGGGGTCGCATACACCTGCTGTTTGATGTGACCTCACAGAAAGAAGTCCAATGGGGTCAGGTCAGGTGAGTGTGGAGGCCACTCCACGCAGCCACCATACACAATGACTTGTAGGAAGGTCTCCATGAGGTATCGCTTCACGTCCGCAGCCTTGTGAGTTTTACATATTCTAATCATAGCATTTCTGTATGCAAGGTGTCGATTCGTATTGAATTGATAATGCCCTACAACTTTGTAATTCTCTTTTTTTCTCTATCTCGTTCCATTTTTGAGATAAAAATGCTAACTCCGTTGTTTTCTACCAGGTGGCGCTATAAGTGGTTTCATTGCGTAGCGCATGGCTACTTTACTATACCTAGACACCACTTCTATGCCTATAGCTGCCGCCGTTCTCAAGTTAATGGCGGAGGACAGGATATGGGTGGACACACAGTATAAGACACTATAATACAAATCAAATATCACAGAAATAAAAAAAACTCTTGGATATTGAAAAAGAGAACACGTATAATACCGCGCTGCCACCAGTGTTGATAATTTATGTTGAATTTATTTATTTCAGGCTTTTAGGCTTACAGAGGAGTTGTGCCTTTCACAACCCAGCCAGGTGAGTGTCTGTTCACATGTACCTCACTTTTTAATCAGTTAAAACCCTATTGCACTCTCTATTTCTATAGAAATAAAAATGGTATAGTAAAGTCTGACACAATAGACAATAAATTAACAACCTAAAAATGTTTCTAAAATACCAAATAGAACAACAACATAGTGCTAATGGTTAAAGGGAACCTGTCACCAGATTTGGTGACTATAAGCTGCGGCCACCACCAGTGGGTTCTAATATACAACATTCTAACATGCTTTATATAAGAGCCCAGGCCGCTGTGTAGAACATAAAAAACACTTTAGAATACTCACGTAGAGGGTCGCTCCGGTGCAGACTGATCATATGGTCGTATTCGTTCTCCAGTGCCGGCGCCTCCTCTTTCAGCCATTTTCATCCTCCTTCTGAAGCCTGGGTGCATGACGCGTCCTACGTCATACATACTCGCCGTCACGCGCAGGCGCACTACAATACTTTGATCATCCCTGCTCAGGACAGATCAAAGTGCACCTGTGCGGGACCTCAATGCCAGCGAGTGTGGGTGACGTAGGATGCGTTATGCACCGCGGCTTCAGAAGAAGGAGAACAAAGATGGTGGAAAGAGGAGACGCCAGTCCTGGAGAACAGCGCCACCCATCTGACCAGTCTACACCGGAGCGACCCCGTAAGTGAGTAATATAAAGTGATTTTTACATTCTACACAGCGGCCTGGGCTCTTATATACAGCATGTTAGAATGCTGTATATAAGAGCCCACTAGTGGTGGCTGCAGCTTATAGGGCCCAAATCTGGTGACAGGTTCCCTTTAACACAATAGTTACAGAAAACAAGAAGAAAAATTTAAAGGTGGTAACATACCAGACAAAAGTATCAAAGTTACTCACCTTAGAGTTCAAATAGATGAGGCCAGTGTGGGGGCTTTATAATTTATTCTTGCCTTTTGTAACAAATATATAGTGCAATACGGTATTTTTCCCACATTTTAGGCGGTTAATTTATTGTCTATTCAGTGTTGGACTCTATTATAAAATTGTTTTAAATGTGTAATATTTCATTGCATTATATCATATTAAGACCTTTTTAACTTTGATGCAATATTTTGTTTTAAATCAAATATATTGTTTATCTGCCACCTTCTTTTTTACATATCTCCTTTTTTGTTCTGCGTTAATAATTATTTTCTGGTATGATTAGTTGATACAGGGTGGTGCACACCTTTTGTTGCTGTAATTTATTAAAGAGGTGCATGCATATTAACCTATTAATGAATTTAAAGCACCACAAGAAATGGCAACTATGATAAGAGATGAGCAAATCCAAGGTTTGGTGTTTGTACCAAACACAGACTTTAAAAAAAAAAACAAAACAGTTCAGAGTTCGTACGCTTTACATATGAAAACCACTTGCGCAAGCATTACTGTGCTCGGGTATACTTAGTGCTTGGCCCAGTGCAAAACACTTGCAGTGTTTGAACACGGTGCACTGGGGGTAACAACAGCATGATCGGATGTGCACTGTGTGCAGAATTATTAGGCAAGTTGTATTTTAGAGGAGTTTTTTTATTATTGATCATCAACTATGTTCCCAATCAACCCAAAAGACTCATAAATATCAAAGCTTAATATTTTTGGAAGTTGCAGTGGTTTTTTTTTTTAGGTTTGGCTATCTTAGGAGGATATTTGTTTGTGCAGGTAACTATTACTGTACAGAATTATTAGGCAACTTAATAAAAACAAATATATTTCCCATCTCAGTTGTTTATTTTCACCATGTAAACCAATATAACTGCACAAAATTTAGAAATAAACATTTCTGACATGCAAAAACAAAACCCCAAAAAATTAGTGACCAATATAGCCACCTTTCTTTATGATGACACTCAACAGCCTATCATCCATAGATTCTGACAGTTGCTTGATCTGTTTACGATCAACATTGCGTGCAGCAGCCACCAAAGACACTGTTCTGAGAGGTGTACTGTTTTCCCTCCCTGTCGATCTCACATTTTATGAGGGACCACAGGTTCTCTATGGGGTTCAGATCAGGTGAACAAGAGGGCCATGTCATTATTTTTTCATCTTTTAGACCTTTACTGGCCAGCCACGCTGTGGAGTAGTTGAATGCATGTGATGGAGGATTGTCCTGCATGAAAATCATGGTGTTCTTGAACGATACCGACTTCTTCCTGTATCACTACTTGCAGAAGTTGTCTTCCAGAAACTGGCAGTAGGTCTGGGAGTTGAGCTTCACTCTATCCTCAACCCGAAACGGTCCCACAAGTTCATATTTGATGATACCAGCCCATACCAGTACCCCACCTCCACCTTGCTGGCGTCTGAGTTGGAGTGGAGCTCTCTGGCCTTTACTGTTCAGCCTCTGGCCCATCCATCTGGCCCATCAAGGGTCACTCTCATTTCATCAGTCCATAAAACCTTTGAAAATTCAGTCTTAAGATATTTCTTGGCCCAGTCTTGATGTTTTATCTTATATTTCTTGTTCAAAGGTGGTCGTTTTTCAGCCTTCCTTACCTTGGCCATGTCCCTGAGTATGGCACACTTTGTGCTATTTGATACTTCAGTAACGTTGCACTGAATTATGGCCAAACTGGTGGCAAATGGCATCTTGGCAGCTTCACGCTTGATTTTCCTCAATTCATGGGCAGTTATTTGCGCCTTTTTTGCCCAACACGCTTCTTGCGACCCTGTTGGCTATTTGCCATGATACGCTTGATTGTTCAGTGATCATGTGTCGTCCTGGACAAGCCAGGGGCCACAGAGAACAACACCACAACACCCCACACTCCCAGCAGGCACATCAAGGTCAGACAAAACCCTTGTTGCCTTCCTCCAGGGGCTGATGATCACACCAGGGGGTGGGCCAGGCGGTTGGTCCCGCCCACCGAGGAGTTCACAGTCCTGGAGGCAGGAAACTGTAGTCAGTTTAGCTCAGGCAGAGCTCGAGTGCGGAGCAGAGTTGTGTGCAGATAGAGTTTGGAAAGGAAAGAGAGCAGTTGGAGTAGTGAAAGTGGAAAGAGAAAGCTAAAGAGCCTGAAGTTGGTCCGGGTGTGTGGCCCGGACAGATCAGCAAGGTTGGCAGACGGTGGTGACCGTCTGCAGGAGTGGCCGATTGGAGTCTACCGTAAGGACCGTGGACGGGTGGTGGCCCGGCGGTACCGGACCGGTACGCAAAGAGAAGCCAGCACCAGTGGCAGGGGCTTTTCGGACCCCGGCAAGGCTAGGAGTCGCCGTGAATTTGCCAAATCCGTTAGTGAAGGGGACCTCCTGGGTTTCCAAACAGTCAAGTCCCGACAGAAGGCAACAGTCCAACCTAGTGAGAGAGACACCGCCACCGCCAAGGCAACCATTTCTCAGGGCCAGTGCCTGCGGGCAAAAGGGGCTCCCCCGGCTCACATCCAAGTCGGGGAGCGGGTTACCGGTGGGAACCCATCGAAACCGTACAGACAGCGTAGGTGCAGGGAAAAGACCTTCACCGCTAACCTGCCGGGAGCAACAACACCGCAGCCGTCCGAGGGACCCGTCCATCCAGCCGCTTGGTTACCGTGAACTGTGTCATCATCATTGGGCTGAGTGAGTACCTGCACCTCATCAGGCCCCGCAACCCGCCTGTCAACAATCCCTATCCCATCACCGGGCCCCGGGACAACCAACCCCCCTACCCACGGAGGGGAGAATTAACAACCAAAGCTGCTCCCTGTCACCGTTCCCGGGATCCCCGTCCAGAGCAGCGGTGGTGTCCACAAAATCACCACAACCGTGGGTGGCGTCACGGACAATATCCCCAAAACCAAACCACCCCTTTTCACTCACGGGCGAGGAGCGTCGCTCGAGTCTCCGGGATCCAGCCCATCGCTCGAGCCACCGAGCAACGGCAGTAGCAGCCGGACCCGAGCAGTGGGAGAGCGCAGCGTCCCCTCCTCCGCCCGCGACAATCACGCTTCAATAGTTTGGCAATTTCAAAACTGATGCATCCCTCTGCAAGACATCTCACAATTTTGCACTTTTCAGAGCCCGTCAAATCTCTCTCTTCTGACCCATTTTGCCAAAGGAAAGGAAGTTGTCTGATAATTAAGCACACCTTATATAGGGTGTTGATGTCATTACACCACACCCCTCCTCATTACAGAGATGCACATCACCTGAATTACTTAATTGGTAGTTGGCTCTGAAGCCTATACAGCTTGGAGTAGGACAACATGTATAAAAAGTATCATATGATCAAAATACTCATTTGCCTAATAATTCTGCACACAGTGTAGACAATGACCCAAAGCAGACTGCCAAAATGGTTACAAAGTGGCTTGAGGATAACAAAGTCAATGTTTTGGAGTGGCCATCACAATTTGCCTAATAAGTCTGCATGCAGTGTAGTGTGCACCAAAAAAAAAAGGAAAACTCCCACTCAAACACCCCCGGAAGTGTTCAGTTTATGGCTGGCTGCATATGGGCAGAGTCCTGAACTGCCCAATCTGTGACTTCTTTGGAGTTCAGGTCAAGTCCGGGTCCAATACTGAATTTTATCTAAAGTCCGGATGAACCCACTGAACCGAACTTTCATAAGTCCGCTCAACTCTTAGCTGTGAGTTGAGCAAAAATTTGGTGATATTTCAAGCAGATTTACATTCAGAATATGCTGTAGACTTCTTGATGTACAAGTCTCAATGATTAAATTCTGCAGCATTTCTGATCAAAAGGATCCAAATCAGTATTAACATCCACATGTAGCAGGTGTATTTTGCTCCAAATTAGATGTGGCTAAAGCCTCATTCAGATGTCCATGAAACATGGTCCGTGTATGGGCTGTGTTGTATGGACTGTTGTGGGTCTCCTAACCAAAACTCAATAGCTTCATATAGGCCTGTAAAGCCTTTAAGTAACAGACAGGTGCTTCGTAGTCAGTTCATGCATCACGATCTGTACTCAAATCATGTTTAACTCACATCTGAAGGGGGTTTAAATCAGGAACAAATTCCAGATTTTTAACAGGTTAGGGAGATCCAGGCTCTGGCTTCCCTACCAGAAACGAAATTTATGCCAATCCCCTTCATTCCCTAATTATATTAATTTTGTCAATATTTTACATTCACTACATGATACATGTTTATATGAATTGCAAAGTTTCAAATCAATGTCAACCAGTTTCAGAAATAGGCACCATAAAGGGAACCTGACTGCTCATACATGCTGCCCGATTCGGGGGCCACATATATAAGGCACTGGCTGTATGATTTCAACCAGATATGTTTGACTCTGAAATTATTGAGGCGTTTCAGACAAAACCATACTTTGTTAGCCAGTCAGGGAGACTAATCAGACATGGAATTCCCCGGTGTCTTCTTTCTGCCTGTTCTCCTGGATTGGTAGGTCTCTCTCTTCTTCCATGTATAGGGAGAGACCTGTCAGTCCAGGGGAGTGGGAGGGGAGACGCCACCAGGGGCTCAACTGTCTGATTAGTCTCCTATGCAGCTGGGTCCCTGGCCAGCTATTAAAGTATGCTATTCTTTGAAATGCTGTATTGTATCAGAATAAAAAATACTTGGTTAAAACCATACAGCCAATGTCTGATACATGTTGCCTTTGGATTGGGCATTAGGTATCAGCTGTCAGGTTCCCTTTAAATCTCATTTTCTTTACAAATGTCATGACCCATGCTTGACTCAGCATTGCTGAGTCATTGCTGGTATTCCTTCTCATGGTTCCAGGTCATGAGGGGTTAATCCTTGCCTTCCTCTCATCTACTGGTCGCTATATCCTGGTGCTGCACCTCCTGTGCTTTGCCAGTGATATTTTTGGCTCAGCTGTGTTATGTTCTCGTCAGTGACCTGTGTTCTGTCCCGTCCTGACCTCTATTTCCTCGCTGACCTGATCTGACCTCCGTCTTCTCCCTGATCCATTCTGCCCTCTGTCTCCCTCCGGACCTGACCTGGACTGTGGCTTGTCCTTGTCTTTACCTCTGTTCCCCTCCGGTCTCTATTACTTCTTTGTTCGTCTGTCTTTTGCCTTTTCCCCGACCTCTGACCTGTGTCCCCATTCCTGTACTTGTTTCCATCCATCCCGTGCCTGTTTTCATGACTTCCCAGTTCCTTACCTTTTGGCTATCACCTGACCAGGCTTTGCCTTCTCCTGTACCATTGATGAGACCCCCTGTTGCAGACCCGGCTTGCTGACTGCTCTACTGCCCTCTAGCGGCCTTTCCAGTTTACTGTTCAATTAGGTGAGCTACATGGCTTCCCTTTGACGCAGTGTTACATTAGTGTATGCTTGTTTACTACCCTACACCACCTAGTGATTGGTCTGCTAACTACTCCCTAAAGCAACACTCCCTGTTTGCTTCAGTGTCTCCCATAGCACAGTGTAACAACAAGGTTGTTTGTGGTGTTTAGCACATTATAAATGTAACGTCTAGAGATGAGCGAACCGGTCGTGGTTCGGCTCGAGTTCGGTTCGCCGAACGGACGTCTCGTTCGAGTTCGGTTCGGCGAACGTTCGCCGAACCGAACTCGAACCGCATAGGAAACAATGGCAGGCAATCACAAACACATAAAAACACCTAGAAAACACCCTCAAAGGTGTCCAAAAGGTGACAAACAACTCACAACACAAACACATGGGAAAGTGACAAGGACATATACTCATGCGAAAACAAAAGAGCAGGACAAGGAAAAAGAGAAGGAGACACAGATATAGGCATGGAACGCCCTTCTAAAATCATGTAAAACACCGCAAGGTGACTCCAAGCGAAGTCTCCCTTTTTTCCAAAAATTGGGCCACACACACACACCCACCCCTTCAGTGGCAGCACTTGTGCCCCAGTTGTACACTTCACAGCTAGATTTGCATTAAGCACATTCAAAAATACGCCATACTTAACCGTCCCCCGGATGACACCGGGGTAGGTAGCAAAGTCTTTCCTGATCCCAGCTCTGTTCATCTTGGATCATTTTTAAAAACAATGTAAGCAAGGGTTACTCCAAGTGGAGTCTCCCTTTTATTCCTAAAATTGGGCCCCACACACACCCACCCATTCAGTGGCAGCACTTGTGTCCCAGTTGTACACTTCACAGCTAGATTTGCATTAAGCACATTCAAAAATACGCCATACTTAACTGTCCCCAGGATGACACTGGGGTAGGTAGCAAAGTCTTTCCTGATCCCAGCTCTGTTCATCTTGGATCATTTTTAAAAATAATGTAAGCAAGGGTTACTCCAAGTGGATTCTCCCTTTTTTTCAAAAATTGTGCCCCACACACACCCACCCCATCAGTGGCAGCACTTGTGCCCTAGTTGTACACTTCACGGCTAGATTTGCATCAAGCACATTCAAAATACTCAAGCATTTACTCTCCCCAGGATGACACAGGGGTAGTAAATTCCTTGTGGATCCATGACTTGTTCATTTTGATGAACGTCAGTCTGTCCACATTGTCACTGGACAGACGCGTGCGCTTATCTGTCAGCACACACCCAGCAGCACTGAAGACACGTTCAGAGACAACGCTGGCAGCTGGACACGACAAAATCTCCAAGGCGTAAGTGGAGAGCTCTGGCCATTTTTCAAGATTTGAAGCCCAAAATGAGCAAGGCTCCATTTGCAAAGTAATGGCATCGATGTTCATTTGGAGATACTCCTGTATCATACTCTCCAGCCGTTGACTATGTGTCAGACTTGTTGTCTCTGGTGGCCTTGCAAAGGACGGTCTAAAAAAATTATGAAAAGATTCAATAAAATTGCTGTTACCAGCACCAGATACGGTGCTACTGGTACGGGTAGACTGTTGAAGATGACGAGACCGTCCCATGTTTGTCAAGTTACAACTGGGAGATTCACTCCCTGCACAGTTGTTTGGTGGAAAAGCCGAGCTAAGATCGAGTAACAGCTTCTGCTGATACTCCTGCATACGTGCGTCCCTTTCTATGGCTGGAATTATGTCACAAAATTTGGACTTGTACCGGGGATCTAATAGTGTGGCAAGCCAGTAGTCATCATCACTTCTAATTTTGACAATACGAGGGTCATGTTGGAGGTGGTGCAGCAAGAAGGCGCTCATGTGTCTTGCGCAGCCATGCGGACCAAGTCCACGCTGTGTTTGTGGCATAGAGGTGCTAACCGTTCTTTCTTCCTCTGACATCTCCCCCCAACCTCTTTCAACTGAAATTTGACTAAGGTCTCCCTCATCCGCTGAGTCTTCCATGTCCATGGACAGTTCGTCCTCCATTTCTTCATGTTCTCCTGCACCTTCCTCAACATTTCGCCTGCTACCATGCGCCCTTGTTGATCCCTGTCCCCCATGGTCCCATGCCTGCCGCGTTGGTGATGATGAACGTCTGGACCTTGGTGATGTTGTTGTGTCTTGCGCATATGAATCCTTCTGTAGTTCCTCCCCTTCCTGTTGTCCCACCCCCTGACTCCGAATAGTGTTTAGCGTGTGCTCCAGCATGTAAATGACTGGAATTGTCATGCTGATAATGGCATTGTCAGCGCTAAACATATTCGTCGCCATGTCGAAACTGTGCAGAAGGGTGCATAGGTACTTGATCTGAGACCACTCCATCAGGGTGATCTGCCCCACCTCTGCATCTCGTTGGCCCAGGCTATACGTCATGACGTATTGCACCAGGGCTCGGCGGTGCTGCCACAGTCGCTGTAACATGTGGAGAGTCGAATTCCAGCGTGTCGACTCGTCACATCGCATTTCAGGCGATGAACCGGCAGGCCGAAAGACTTCTGGAGCGATGCAAGTCGCTCAGCTGCGGCGGTTGAACGGCGGAAGTGAGCAGACAGTTTTCGTGCCCTGGTCAGAAGGCCATCTAGGCCGGGATAGTGTGTTAAAAATTGCTGGACAATAAGGTTCAACACATGAGCCATACAAGGCACGTATGTCACCTTGCCCAGGTGAAGGGCCGCACCGAGGTTTGCAGCATTGTCGCACACGGCCTTACCAGGCTGCAGGTTGAGTGGAGACAACCATTTATTAAACTCAGTCTCCAGAGCTGCTCACAAATCAGCCGCTGTGTGACTCCTATTTCCAAGACATGTCAAGCTAAAGAACGCCTGATGCCGTTGCGCTCTGCTGTCAGCATAGCAATGAGGGGTGCGTGATTCCTTCTGCGCAGTGAGAACGCTGTTGGCCTGACCAGGCAGGCTTGGGGCGGAGGTGGATGACCCAGATGAGGTGGAGGAGGCAGAAGCAGTGGCGGAACTTGGACAGACAGAGGATTGACACACAAGTCGTGGGGACGGCAAGACTTGTGCAGCAGACCCTTCACCATCTATTAGCATAGTTACCCAGTGCCCAGTCAGTGACATGTAACGTCCCTGTCCATGCTTACTGGTCCAAGTATCGGTGGTGAAATGCACCCGTTGACACACAGAGTTTCTCAAGGAAGCGGTGATGTTGTGTGCAACATGCTGGTGTAGCGCGGGCACACCTTTCTTAGAGAAGTAGTGGCGACTGGGCATCTGGTACTGGGGCACAGCGACAGACATAAGGTCTCTAAAATCCTGTGTGTCCACCAGGCGGAAAGGCAGCATTTCGATAGCCAAGAGCTTACAAAGGGATAAAGTCAACCTCTTAGCTTTGTCATGGGTCGCAGGAAATGGCATTTATTTGTCCACATCTGAGGGACAGAGATCTGGCTGCTGTGTGTAGACGGTGTTGAGTAGGGTGTCCCTGGAAAAATGCAGGTTTGTGAGGAAAGTGCAGGCGTAGACATAATGTTGCCTTCATCCAACGTTGGTGCTATCGATATCTGAGAGAGCTGTACACACGCACTTGTTGCCCCTTCCAAACCAACTGACGACCTACCAAACAAACTGCCTGTTGCGGTTACAGTGGTGGAAGTTGTGCGTGGAAAACCAGGTGTGACAGCTGTCCCCACAGTCCTAGAAGATGAAGAGCGCTCGGATGCACTGGAAGGGGCAGGCGGTGGATGGTTCTCTCCGCTAGGCCGCATTGCAGCACGGTGAGCTTCCCACTGGGACATATGATATTTATTCATGTGACGATTCATGGAAGAAGTTGTCAAACTGCTGAGGTTTTGCCCTCTACTAACAGAATCACGACAAATTTTACAGATCACATAATTTGGGCGATCTTTTGCTATGTCAAAAAAGGACCAGGCTAGGCAAGGCTTAGAGGGCATGCGACCTGCTGATCCACCCCGACTAGTGCTCAGAGGCAGAGTGGTGGCTGAGGATGCAGTTGTAGACGTGCTACCAGTACTCTGACTCTGTCCTGGAAGGCGCAAGGTAACTTCGTCGTCGGTTGCATCCTCTTCCACCGTCTCTGTTGACCTCCTCGAGTGCCTGACTGTGGGTTGACAGTAGGTGGGCTCTAGAACTTCCTCATCAATTGTTGTGTTTGCACTCCCCTCACCCTCAGACCGAGCCTCTTCTTGCCCTGACCGAATATTTAAGTTGTCATCCCAATCTGGTATCTGCGTCTCATCGTCATCAGTATGTTCCTCATTGTCTATAACAACAGGTGTTACAGTTTGTGAAAAAGGGTCAACATTATGCTCAGAAACTTGGTCCTCACGGCCTGAATCAGAGTCACAAAGGTTCTGGGCATCACTGCAGACCATTTCCTGGTCTGTACTCACTGTAGCTTGGGAGCAGACTTCTGATTCCCAGGCTATAGCGTGACTGAACAGCTCTGCAGCCATCTCAGTTCCACCATACTGTGCAGGGCGGATGGAGACTTCAGAGCTGGGAGAAAGCAAGTGTGATTGGGCTGACAACTCAGAGGACTGGTGTTTTTTGGATGCAGTAGTTGAGGTGGCGGAGAGGGCACTTGTTGGACCACTTGAGATCCTTTCAAGCATTTTCCTTTTTTGGCCATCATCTACGTTTGTTCCAGTTGTTCATGTCTGTAAAAAAGGGAGCACATCGGATTGTCCATGGTAAGTAGTAGACATCCTACTTTTGCTGGAAGATGGTCTATCTTCAGCAGATGTTAATGGAGCTTTGCCACCTTCCTCACGGACAAACCCTTTTTTTCCTGTTCCAACACGCCTCTTCCCCTTTCCACCAGCATCTGTCATTTTGCCACTCATTTTGATTGCGACAAGATTGTTTACTTAAAATGTGGCAGTAAAAATTGAGAGGTGGTGTAGATTTCAGCGGTGGTCTAGCTTTATAAACAACAATAATTATCCCTGACAATGCAACTACGGCCCTTAAACTGGCAGCATAGTTTGCTAGTATAATGGCTTAGTAACAATGAGTTTGAGTGTGCAATGCAGTGCTGCTGCAGATAGCTTTGCACCAGTGGGACACTAATGGAAGTCCAACAGCCACTTTTAGGATGCCACTAAGTTTCCTCAGTGTTTGCTAGTATAATGGCTTAGTAACTATGAGTTTGAGTGTGCAATGCAGAGGTGCTGCACATAGGTTTGCACCAGTGGAACACTAATGGAAGTCCAACAGCCACTTTTAGGATGCCACTAAGTTTACTCACTGTTTGCTAGTATAATGGCTTAGTAACAATGAGTTTGAGTGTGCAATGCAGAGGTGCTGCACATAGGTTTGCACCAGTGGGACACTAATGGAAGTCCAACAGCCACTTTTAGGATGCTACTAAGTTTCCTCAGTGTTTGCTAGTATAATGGCTTAGTTACAATGAGTTTGAGTGTGCAATGCAGAGGTGCTGCACATAGGTTTGCACCAGTGGGACACTAATGGAAGTCCAACAGCCACTTTTAGGATGCCACTAAGTTTCCTCAGTGTTTGCTAGTATAATGGCTTAGTAACAATGAGTTTGAGTGTGCAATGCAGAGGTGCTGCACATAGGTTTGCACCAGTGGGATACTAATGGAAGTCCAACAGCCACTTTTAGGATGCCACTAAGTTTCCTCAGTGTTTGCTAGTATAATGGCTTAGTAACAATGAGTTTGAGTGTGCAATGCAGAGGTGCTGCACATAGGTTTGCACCAGTGGGACACTAATGGAAGTCCAACAGCCACTTTTAGGATGCCACTAAGTTTCCTCAGTGTTTGCTAGTATAATGGCTTAGTAACAATGAGTTTGAGTGTGCAATGCAGAGGTGCTGCACATAGGTTTGCACCAGTGGGATACTAATGGAAGTCCAACAGCCACTTTTAGGATGCCACTAAGTTTACTCAGTGTTTGCTAGTATAATGGCTTAGTAACAATGAGTTTGAGTGTGCAATGCAGAGGTGCTGCACATAGGTTTGCACCAGTGGGACACTAATGGAAGTCCAACAGCCACTTTTAGGATGCTACTAAGTTTCCTCAGTGTTTGCTAGTATAATGGCTTAGTTACAATGAGTTTGAGTGTGCAATGCAGAGGTGCTGCACATAGGTTTGCACCAGTGGGACACTAATGGAAGTCCAACAGCCACTTTTAGGATGCCACTAAGTTTCCTCAGTGTTTGCTAGTATAATGGCTTAGTTACAATGAGTTTGAGTGTGCAATGCAGAGGTGCTGCACATAGGTTTGCACCAGTGGGATACTAATGGAAGTCCAACAGCCACTTTTAGGATGCCACTAAGTTTCCTCAGTGTTTGCTAGTATAATAGCTTAGTAACAATGAGTTTGAGTGTGCAATGCAGAGGTGCTGCACATAGGTTTGCACCAGTGGGACACTAATGGAAGTCCAACAGCCACTTTTAGGATGCCACTAAGTTTACTCAGTGTTTGCTAGTAAAACGGCTTAGTAACAATGAGTTTGAGTGTGCAATGCAGAGGTGCTGCACATAGGTTTGCACCAATGGGACACTAATGGAAGTCCAACAGCCACTTTTAGGATGCTACTAAGTTTCCTCAGTGTTTGCTAGTATAATGGCTTAGTAACAATGAGTTTGAGTGTGCAATGCAGAGGTGCTGCACATAGGTTTGCACCAGTGGGATACTAATGGAAGTCCAACAGCCACTTTTAGGATGCCACTAAGTTTCCTCAGTGTTTGCTAGTATAATGGCTTAGTAACAATGAGTTTGAGTGTGCAATGCAGAGGTGCTGCACATAGGTTTGCACCAGTGGGACACTAATGGAAGTCCAACAGCCACTTTTAGGATGCCACTAAGTTTACTCAGTGTTTGCTAGTAAAACGGCTTAGTAACAATGAGTTTGAGTGTGCAATGCAGAGGTGCTGCACATAGGTTTGCACCAATGGGACACTAATGGAAGTCCAACAGCCACTTTTAGGATGCTACTAAGTTTCCTCAGTGTTTGCTAGTATAATGGCTTAGTAACAATGAGTTTGAGTGTGCAATGCAGAGGTGCTGCACATAGGTTTGCACCAGTGGGATACTAATGGAAGTCCAACAGCCACTTTTAGGATGCCACTAAGTTTCCTCAGTGTTTGCTAGTATAATGGCTTAGTAACAATGAGTTTGAGTGTGCAATGCAGAGGTGCTGCACATAGGTTTGCACCAATGGGACACTAATGGAAGTCCAACAGCCACTTTTAGGATGCTACTAAGTTTCCTCAGTGTTTGCTAGTATAATGGCTTAGTAACAATGAGTTTGAGTGTGCAATGCAGAGGTGCTGCACATAGGTTTGCACCAGTGGGACACTAATGGAAGTCCAACAGCCACTTTTAGGATGCTACTAAGTTTCCTCAGTGTTTGCTAGTATAATGGCTTAGTAACAATGAGTTTGAGTGTGCAATGCAGTGGTGCTGCAAATAGCTTTGCACCAGTGGGACACTAATGGAAGTCCAACAGCCACTTTTAGGATGCCACTAAGTTTACTCAGTGTTTGCTAGTATAATGGCTTAGTAACAATGAGTTTGAGTGTGCAAAGGGCAGGAAGGTACAGTGGCAAGGTTGTGGGTCTGGGTAGAGGAAAGGAAGCCTCCCTTTCTATCCCTCCTAATGGGGAAATGCAGCGAGGAAATCCCTGACCTTAGCTACACAGACGCTGTCATCTTGTGTAGCTGTTAAAATCTTTTTTCACGGACCTGACTGTCACCTATGGCTCTGACCCTGCCGGTATTAGCCCTTACAAGGGCTGAAAGAAACTTCTATCCCTATTCTGTATAGCGCTGTGTATAGAGCGTACACAGCAGTATCGGAGACAGGAGCTACGCCAGCGGTGACTGACACCCAGACGCAGAAGGCAGATAATGTTGTGCTGGAGGAAAATGTCCTTTTTTATAATGCAGGGACATGTGACATGGACATCCTATCACAAATGCCGTTGCTTCTCTGGCTAAAAAGTCCACTTAGCTGTGTGTGTGTCTGGGATTGGCTGACATGCTGGCCCGCCCCACTACACGTGCACGCTTAGGGAAGGAAGACAAGGAAAAAAAAAAATGGCGATCGCCATTATCCAAACAGCAGTGATCTGAATGCGCTGTTCCCGCACACTATAAGCTGAAATTTCATAATATTGTGAGTCACAGAGTGACTTACACTATTACAGCGGAAAGCCAGCTAGGAATTAGCTTGCCTTTTTTGCTGCTAGAACCGTTCTCGAATGTATCTGGAACTATCGAGCTTTAGCAAAACGCTCGAGTTCTAGTTCGATCTAGAACAGCCCCCAAAATCACTCGAGCCGCGAACTGGAGAACCGCGCTCAATTCTAGTAACGTCCCCATGATGAAAACTATGTGAAAAACACTGATATAATCATTGCTAAGTAGTGCCCTTTAAAGTATTAGATACTAAAAGCTGACAACAGGAGAAGAGAGGAATAAATAGTGCAAATATTTTGTCAAAAAAAGGGGAACAAAAGGGGTTCAAGTGGATATGCATAAAACGTTAAGTGATTAAAAACATACAAAAATGGGAGCTGGGTGCAGGCACATATAATGTATTAATCTGATGGGAAAAGTTAGGTACATGAAGATAATGAATACCAGTGGAGTAAAAAATGTAAAGGCTGCAGGCAAAATGCTATATTAAGGTGTCAGTGCATATATTTCCATAGCAGGGTGCCTGCATGCCAAATGTTCTTAAAGTGTCACATGCATGAATAGCCTAACTCACAGGACATGATAGCCACTATTAGATATAAGTACCCACCAGTAAAGTGAAATCATGCGGATGTCAGTAGCAAGAGCCCAGACAGCCAGATCCCAGGAAGAGGAGTTCTCCCTAACCCACCAACACGTGTTTCGCTATTAGGGGGCCTGTGCACCCCATTAGCTTCATCAGGGAGGGAGAAAGGACATAAGCGCTTTGCTGTAGGTGCATGTTTTTAAATCTGCCACCCTATACACTTCCGCCCACGTCATCGCATTAATTGACGCATGCGCAGTTGTCCGCCGCGTCACAGCGGGCGGGGAAGCCGTTAGACAGACACAGCGCATGCGCAGGAGCGGAGACGCGTCATTCTGATCCCGCGCATGCGCCGGCGCCACCAAGACGGCACCAAGCCGGCGATGACACAAGGGCCAGTAGCGCACGTGTACAGAAGGATGACGAGCCCAATGAATACAAGTGATGGTAAGTGGTAGGGAAAAGGTCAGGATGACGTGGACAACGGACACAGATGGTAATAGATAGAAGTAGATCCGGACTGCCATGAAAAAGCAGGGGATAAGAAGAAAGAGAAAGGAAAATATTTTTTTGCCATATTATACATTATTATATAAAGAGGGCAGAGGTATTCTGTATCAATTCCGGACCAATGGCAATATCCATCCCATTCTTTATTCATGATGCAAAGGGCAGAGTCATCCAAAATAGAAGTCTTCAATAAATCATTCTCCCAGTGCAGAAATGGGTAACAGATAAACCGGATCTAAACTAAATAGGAGAAAATATAGCACTTTTAATACAGAGCATAGAATGCGCTTATGCCAAGGGGGACAAAGGAATGAGAAAAACAGTTTTTAAAACCATAAAAATGGATATGCATGAGGTAATCAAAAGAGGGGTTGATAAAAGTGGGCAGCTGTATTATAAAAATGGTGCGAAACTGATAGTTTCATTCAATCCCTTGGGGACCAACGTGTCGAGGGTGCTGATCCACCGGGCCTCGCATTGGGCCAACCTTTTTTTAAGGTTGCCGCCTCTGGATCCACCACTCCCCACGTCAATACCCCTTATTTCCAACCTAGAGGAGTCGCAGGAGTGAAACGCCTTGAAGTGTCGAGGGATGGTCTAAAGACCAAGGAAAAAATAAGGGTGTGCATTAGATTTCAGAAATCTCATTCACTTTGCACGAATAGTAAAATGATGAGTTTTTCATGACAAAAACAAGTGGAAAAAACGCAAGGAAAAGGTGTCAGAAAAGCAACGTACGTGAGCATACAGGGCATTAAGATGTCTGAAAAATCATGAAGGAGTGACTGCAGACATTTATAAACCTCTTTAAATGTGAAGATGAGACTCAGGCCTTCTCTATTTCATCTAATTGCTCTTTTATCAGAAATTCACATCCTGTGGCTATTGAAATAGTTCTGATTATCTCTGCAGGAATTGTAATCCCAAAAGGAATTTTGGAATTCAATTGCTGTCATTCGCCTGATTGCTATTTTTGGCTTTGCTATTTTTCTATTTTTGCATATTTCTTTGAAAATCTTGTTTCTGACGTAGTATAATAACAAAGACACTGGTGTGGGTGAAATATTATCAAAATCAGGGAATTCAGTATTGTAAATGTTTCAAGGACAAAATCTAATTAAAATGTTTGCATGGGAAATCTAAGTTGATTATAAGGTCTCTGTCAGATGCTCTGAACTATCGACATTGCAATTCTCTGCTATATTTCTATATATCATAGGCGGATCCAGGGGTTTTCAATAGCAAGAATTCAGTTTGGTGCCCCTTCTGTTACACAGCTTAAGCGGTTGGAGTAGTCATCATCACATGACAACTCATATGCGAGTTGCACACTGTCATGTGCAGCTGTTTTTCCTAATTCTCTCAAAATTCAGTGAAATCCTACAGCACCTGTTTCATTGAGAGAACCAGGAGGAGAAACTAGTCAGAACGTGATCATAAGTATGAGAATCACCTATGAACCGACAAACAAAACCAAATCCTGACAGTGAGCATATTACACACTGTTAAGATTAACCATGCTACAGTGCTTAATTTTATGATTAAAGGGGTTGTCTAGGTTTGTGATGAAAGTCGGTAGTCACTATGTGACTGCAGACTTCTGAATTCTCAAACCTTGTGCACTGCATGCCATCAGGATCCTCCCAGTGGAGATAGTGGGCAGTCTTGTGACCGCAAGTATGAGATTTGTATAGGTCAGACCATATTCTAATTTAATACAGCTGAATTGAGTGAGGCAGCGCACATCTATTCGGTACATGACCGCTGTGACAGGGGTACTCTCTACTTGCGTCTCTGTTGCATTGACGTAGGCACAGGAGGCACTTTGAATAAAATGTACAAGCTGCTTTATTTACACACTATAAAGCTTGCCCCAGTACAGAAAACAAAATGCAGGAAAACAATATACACGTTCCTAAAACAGCACTTCAGTGTCAGTCCAGTAAGTTCCAACTTAGAGACTTCTCACAGGAGGCCTTCTTACCGTGGTCAGTATATCCAACTCCCCCTCTCAGAAGCTAATTCCTGGATGTATCTCAACACCTCCACACACAGACCATGTGCCAAACACACTGACACCATTTTGAAGGCCTGAGTGGATAGCCAGACTCACCCATCTCTCCGGCTATCTGTAAAACCTGTCCCTGGAATGCCCTAATAAGCCTTGTGGTCCCCTAGTCTGAGAGTCAACTTGTGGATCCCAGTTTCCTGCTATCCCCATATGACCCCTGTGACTAGAGATAAGTGAACCTTTCAAAGATTGGTTCGTCGAGCCTTACTAAACAAACACTATGTTCGCCAAACTGTTTGTCCAACCTTTTAGAACCTCATTGGATTCAATGGGAAAGCTAAGGCAGAGAAAACACCTTTAGGGGGGTTGAAAAGCTTCCAAAACAGCAACAATATGTTTTACAGTACAGCACTACTGTTTTGGCATAATTCTTAGCTTCCTAAACTATTGACATAAAAAATATAGAGGTGGATGAGAGACAGGTGTAGCTGGTGCTCCCATACCCCTGCCAGTGCAGACAAGACACAACTTAGAGACCCATCTTGGAGTTTTGATATTTAAAAACACTTCAGGCAAACAGCAGGGCAGTAGCCTCAATTGCCCCCCAGACAGGCTTAGGCCTCTTGCTCCCAGAACCCTGGCACTACAGACAAAATACAATTTGAAGACTCTACTTGGAGTCTCCACATTTCCAAAAAATTAAGGTCAAGCAACAGGAAAAGTGGCAAGAATTGACACAGACTACAAATAGCCCAATGACACAGCATGGCTACATGGGATCAGCCCTGGAGCAAGACCTGAACCAACATTTCTACCTGCACTAGAGACAGCAAGATGACACATAGGCGTAGGTCTCTTGCTCCCCAAACCCTGGCACTACATTATCGCCTGGTCTGTACAGTCTGGGACTTGAGTGGCAAAGCCATTAGATATCCACGACTTGTTCATCTTTATCAAAATTAAGCTTTCAGGGGACAGCCCGATGGGCTTATCCATCAATATACCGCCAGCAGTGATGAATTTGGAGCATACTGTAATATATAGCAATACCTAGAAATGTGATTAAGTGGCTAATTGGGAGCATGCCGTAATTCGTAGCAACACCTAAAAATGTGTTTCACTGACTAATTGGGAGCAGGCAGTAATATGTTGCAATACCTTGAAATCTGTTTCACTGGCTCAGTGGGAGCATGCTGTAATATGTAGCAATACCTAGAAATGTGTTTCACTGGCTAATTGGGAGCAGGCAGTAATATGCGGCAATACATAGGAATATAGTTCACTGGCTAATTGGAAGCATGCTGTAATTCATAGCAATACCTAAAAATATGTTTCACTGGCTAATTGGGAGCAGGCAGTAATGCATAGCAGTACCTAGAAATGTGTTTCACAGGCTAATTGGGAGTATGCCGTAATAGGTAGCATTACCTAGAAATGTATTTCACTCTCTCATTGGGAGCATGCCGTAATAGGTAGCAATACCTAAAAATGTGTTCAACTGTTTAATTGGGAGCATGCTGTAATACATAGCAATACCTAGAAATGTGTTTCACTGTATAATTTGGAGCATGCTGTAATACATAGCAATACCTAGAAATGTGTTTCACTAGCAAATTGGGAGCAGCCAGTAATACGTAGCAATACCTAAAAATGTATTTCACTGGCTAATTGGGAGCATGTCGTAATACAAAGCAATACCTAGAAATGTGTTTCACTAGCTAATTAGGAGCATGCCGTAATAGGTAGCAATATTTAGAGATGTGTTTCACTGACTAATTGGGAGCATGCCGTAATACATAGCAATACCTAAAAATGTGTTTCACTGGCTAATTGGAAGCATGCCTTAATATGTAGCAATATCTAGAAATGTGTTTCACTGACTAATTGGGAGCACGCCATAATACATAACAGTACCTAGAAATGTGTTTCACTGGCTAATTGGAAGCATGCCTTAATATGTAGCAATATCTAGAAATGTGTTTCACTGACTAAATGGGAGCATGCCATAATACATAACAGTACCTAGAAATGTGTTTCACTGCATAATTGGAAGCATTCCATAACACCTCTCTAACACGCCAGGGCACCATCGAATGTGAGAATTTGCCCACTCAAATTGGTTATAATGATGAACTGCACTCAGTTGGAGACCCCAATGAGGAGGACAAGCATGCAGATGTGCTTCCCTGAGACGGATTCTGATAGTTTGTGCAGAAATTATTCAGTTATGCAAACTGATTATTGCAGCAGTTGTCTGGGTGGTTGGTCTCAGACGATCTTGGAGGTGAAGATACTGGATGTGGAGGTCCTGGGCTGGTGTAGTTACATGTGGTCTGCTTTTATGAAGCCGGTTGGATGTACTGCCAAATTCTCTGAAACTCCTTTGAAAACAGCTTATGGTAGACAAATTAACGTTCATTTTATGCACAACAGCTCTGTTCCTGCAGTCAGCATGCTAATTGCATGCTCTCTTAAAACTTTCTACATCTGTGTATTGTGCTATGTGATAAAACTGCACATTTTAAAGTGGCCTTTTTATTGTGGTCTGTCTAGATCACACCTGTAGAATAATCACGCTGTCTAATCAGCAGGGGCGTAATGATCACAGTTTCAGCAATCGCAACTGTGACCAGACCCAATGGCTGTTTCAGCTGGATGTGCATCCAGCTAAAATACATTGCAGCACAGAGACTCGTTGGGTCCCTACACTGCAATGTGCCGGCCGCCCCCTAAGGTTATGAATAGTCACTGCAGAGAATATGCTGGCACCCGGCATCTCACCACGCTGTAAGTGAGCGCACAGTGACGATATGCGCTGTGCTGCTTACATGTTGGTCAGTTGCGGCATGCCATCATCAAAAGACGACATCAGGAGAACAGGGGGAAGGTAAGTACAATCATTTTTTTTTTACTGTGTAAAGCGCTTGGGGGTACCATATGTACCAGGATGTGGCCAGGATGGAGACATAAACCAGTCTGGGACCAGTATGGGGACATATATAAAGCAGGATGGGGCCCTTATGGGGACATGTATACCAGGACGGGTCCTTTATGGGGACATGTATACTAGGAGGGGGCCTTTATGGAGACATGTATACCAGGATGGGGCCATTATTGGGACATCTATACGAGGATGGGGCCATGATGGGGACATCAATACCAGGATAGGGACATATATACCAGAATGTTGCTATTATTATTATTTATTATTATAGCGCCATTTATTCCATGGCACTTTACAAGTGAAAGTGGGTATACGTACAACAATCATTAACAGTACAAAACAGACTGGTTTAGGAGGAGAGAGGACCCTGCCCGCGAGGGCTCACAGTCTACAGGGAATGGGTGATGGTACAGTAGGTGAGGACAGAGCTGGTTGCGCAGTGGTCTACTAGACTGAGGGCTATTGTAGGTTGTAGGCTTGTTGGAAGAGGTGGGTCTTGAGGTTCATCTTTAAGCTTTCCACGTTATTATTATTATTATTATTATTATTATTATTATTATTATGGAACATATATACTAGTATGGGGCCATGATGGGGGCATACACCATTATGTGGCCATGATGGGGACAAATACCATTATGTGGCCATGATGGGGACAAACACCATTATGTGGCAATGATGAGGCCTTATATACCAAGATGGGCCATATATACCAGGATGGGGCTATGATTGGGACATATATACAAGGATAGGGCCATATATACCAGGATATAGCCATGATGAGGTCATTTACCAGGATGGGGGACCTATTTACCAAAAAGCGGCCAAAGATGGGGGCTATTAGTACAGAATGGGGGTCAGTACTACACAATTAAGGGGGAGGAGGGACAACTTATTTGTCTTTATAGGATTTAGAATGCTACAACGCCCCATACATCTGACCAACATGTGGGGAGGGCCTGGGTTGAAACTTTGCACCAGGGCCCTTCGGACTCTAGTTACGCCACTGCTACTCAGCATCTTGATATGCCACACCTGTGAGATGGATGTGTTATCTCGGCAAAGGAGACGTTCTCACTAAGGCTGCTTCCACACTTGCGTTCAGCGCAATCCACCGCTATGGAGAATAGCGCAGTCCGTTAACGCACTGCGCTATTCTCCATAGACTTGTATTGAAGACGCACTGTAACGCAAGTGTCTGCATTGCATCCACTGTACGATGCTGAGTTAGAATCCGCCAAGGTATCTAATGATTGTCTATGGTGGCGGATTCCGCCGCTTAGCGCTAAGCAACAGAATCTGCTGACGGATTCCGTCACATTCTACTGAGAATGCTCAGCATGTCCAGCAGAATGATCTAAATCATTTACAGTCACTCCTGGTCTCTCTACCTCTCTCTTATTCACTGATCACGGGCGCGGCGCTGCATAGCTGTCACACTGCGCTGGCGGCTTTTCCTCTTTTGAAAATGCTGGCAGCTCATTATTAAATCTAGTATTCCCTGCTTCTTCCTCCCACCGGCGCCTATGATTGGTTGCAGTCACGCTGAGTGACAGCTGTCTCACTGCAACCAATCACAGCTGCCAATGGGTGGGTCTATATCGTGCAGTACAATAAATAAATAATTTTAAAAAAACGGCGTGCAGTCCCCCCAATTTTGATACCAGCCAAGATAAAGCCACACAGCTGAAGACTGGTATTCTCAGAATGGGGAGCCCCATGTTATGGGGAGCCCCCCAGCCTAAAAATATCAGCCAGCAGCCGCCCGGAATTGCCGCATCCATTAGATGCGACAATCCCGGGACTCTACCCGACTCATCCCAAATTGCCCTGGTGCGGTGGCAATTGGGGTAATAAGGAGTTAATGGCAGCAGTCCATAGCTGCCACTAAGTCCTAGGTTGATCATGGCAGGCGTCTGAGACAACTCCCCATGATTAACCTGTAAGTGAAAGTAAATAAACACAAACACCCGAAAAAATGCTTTATTGGGAATAAAAAACAAAAAACCCACCCTTTTTCACTACTTTATTAATCCCCAAATACCCCTCCAGGTCCGGCCTCATCCACACAATATCCCACGACGCATCCAGCTCTGCTACATGAAGCTGACAGGAGTGGCCACAGACCATGACCGCTCTCTATCACCTCCATGCAGCAAATGAAGTGAGCCACGTGATCAGCTGTGCCCTCATTTAGGTTACCCGCACCCACCGCTCTAAGGTGGAGGACTTCAGCTGTGGCCGCGAGTGACCTGAGTGACGGCACCGCTGATCGCGCGGCTCACTGCGGTCACTCTGTGGATTTGAGATCACCTCTCTCTCTCTTCCCGACAGCAAATCTCCTTTCCTGGCGAAACATTAAAAAACAAAAACAAACAAAAAAAGCCCCCAAAACGTTCTTTCACAGGAATCCGTGTGAAAGACGGATGCCTCACAACACAAGTGTGAAAGCAGCCTAAAACAGATTTAGACAAATTTGGGAACAGTATTTGAGACAAAGATGCCTATTGTGTACATAGAAAACGTCTTGGATCTTTGAGTTTCATAGTTTTTGTTAAGATTGAAGGGAGACTCTAAGTCCATCTAGTTCAACCCGTAGCCTAACATGTTGATCCAGAGGAAGGCAAAAAAACCCCAATGTGTCAAACAGCTCCAATGGGGAAAAAAATTCCTTCCTGACTCCACATCCGGCAATCAGACTAGTTCCCTGGATCAACACCCTGTCATAAAGTCTAATATACCTAACTGGTAATATTATATTTTTCAAGAAAGGCGTCCAGGCTCTGCTTAAATGTTCGTAGTGAATCACTCATTACAACATCATGCGGCAGAGAGTTCCATAGTCTCACTGCTCGTACAGTAAAGAATCCTCGTCTGTGGTTATGATTAAACCTTCTTTCCTCAAGACGTAGCGGATGCTCCCGTGTTCCAGTCACAGGCCTAGGTGTAAAGAGATCTTTGGAAAGGTCTCTGTACTGTCCCCTCATATGTTTATACATTGTGATTAGATCCCCCCTAAGCCTTTGTTTTTCCAAACTAACTAACCCCAAGTTTTATAACCTGTCTTGCCCACCCATTCCTCTAATAATTTTGGTCGCTCTTCTATCTACCTGTAAGATTATGCTATTTATAACCTTCTATACTTTTTCTATCAAGAAAAGCATCCATTCCTCTCTTAAATTCATTCAGTGAGTTGGCCATCACCACTTCCTCAGGAAGAGAGTTCCAGAGCCTCACTGTTCTTACCGTGAAGAACCCTCTTCTATGCTGATGTAGGAATTTTCTTTCCTCCAATCGAAGAGAATGCCCCCTTGTTCTTGTCATAGTCCTTGGTACAAACAGATCATGGGAGAGATCTCTATATGGCCCTCTGATATATTTGTACATATTTATTAGGTCTCCTCTAAGTCTTCTCTTTTCTAGAGTAAATAGACCTAATTTTGATAACCTTTCTGTGTACTGTAATGCACCCACTCCATTTATTATTTTAGTAGCCCGCCTCTGAACCCTTTCAAGTTCAGTAATGTCTTTCTTGAGCACCGGCGCCCACACTTGCACACAATACTCAAAGTGTGGTCTGACGAGTGATTTGTACAGAGGGAGAATGATGTTTTCATCTCGTGCCCCCAGACCTCTTCTAATGCATCCCATCATGTTCCGCTCATGAAAAATGGGAGCAAAAACTTAAGTGTTGTGTTTACTTTTTGTTAGTGTAGAACAGTGTTGTTACAAGTAATCCTTCTATTTCCATTGCGCAGACAGGTATATTACTCAATTCTTCTATCAGTTGTTTCCAAACTTTGCTTTTAAATCACATTTTAGCTATCGTAATATAGGTCAATAAAAGTTTTAATCCATGCACATACTCACTGGTTATATCCATTGTGAAAAGGAGTATCCCATTTTGTATTCAAAATATACTTTTGTACCTGACAGTTTTGGTAAATGCAACAAGTACTACACAGAATTTTTCAGCATGATATGCAGATAATGTATAGAAAATGCTGCAAGCACAAGCAATGTCAACAGAAGCTGTACATTGCTGATTTTGTCAATTTTTAATTAGCTATGTATTCAAATTGAAGCTGCAGAAAAAGATTTACTTGATGTTTTTTGCTAAAAATATATGAAGGCTGTCTGCCTCTAGAGACTCATACTCAACATTTTAAATACACAAACTCAGGACTATTATTATCATTGCTGCCATATCTTTTCTCCCTCTTCTCTAAAAGAAATTACTTTAAAGAAGAATACCCTAGAAATAAGCAATGCATTAGAATATGCAACAGAAAATGTGTGAATCAATAGGAATAAATGTGCCTGCATAAGAAAACATGGGTTATAAAAACTCCTAATACTAAAAATGCACAAAAAATAACAGAGGTTTCACCCTTAACATTTTCTATCCTAATTGGTGCAATATTACCATTAAAATTGGGAAATTAAATGCAAAAAAGGGAATGTAAAGGAAGATGCTCAATCAGGTCAGTGCGTCAAAGTTATAAGTACAGTTGAAACCAGAAGTTTACATACTCTCTCTAAAGACACATCTGCATGTTTTTCCTCACTATCTGATATAAAATAAAATAAAAACCTTCCCCTTTTTAAGTCAATTTAGGAACCAAAATTATTTATATTTGCCAAATGCCAGGAAAAAAAGAGAATGTTTTAAGTCATTTTTATTACTTTCTGCAAAGTCAAAAGTTTACATACATTTCATTAGTATTTGGTACCGTTACCCTTAAACTGTATGACTTGAGTCAAATGTTTTGGATCTCCTTCCACAAGTGTGGCGCCCCTGAGACCTCAGTCGCCACAAGGCACTGCACCTCATTTAAGGTGCAGTATTCATCCTGGATCCAGAGGAGGTCGATACCGGTTCCATCACACACATCATCCATTCATATAGTTAGTTTTATTTATTTTTTATTACCCCTTCCCCTACCGTGAACTGGGCTAGGTTTGGGTCAAAAGTGGTTGCCACCGTGGTTGGGTCTACAGGATACCACCACACATGGGACCCCCAATTCCCTAGTGGCGGGAACCTGGGATGGGAGGAGGAACCACCCGAGGGAGTTTGGAGCCAAGCAGGAGTTCTCCAGCAGGAGAGGAAGACAGCAGTCGGGTTTTACCAGTGGCTCTGGTGGGACGCAGGAGTCTTTACAGTCGCTGAGAGGAGTGCTTCATTGCTCTCCGGACCGGTGCACAGCAGGTTGCAGAATCCTAGGATGGATATACTCTGGGTTGTCTACCAAAATCTGCAGGCCAGAGGGATTGCACGTCCCTCTGGCCCCCACAGAGTTCCCGGAGCATAGTGCTACATGGGATCCGGAGTCATGCTCCAAGGCAGGCCCCACAGCGGACCCGCGGCACCTACATACGGGATGGGAGGAAAAACGCTTACGAAGAACCGGGGTTCCCAAGGAGCTTCAAGCCACGGGGATCCACATTTAGACACGTAAGGAGGAAGGGCTCACTGTTCACTGCACCGGTACTGACCTCTAACAAACTCGGGATTGGCTGGAGCCCATCACGGCGGTGACCGGCATCTTCTGGGTAACAACCAGGACTGTGAGTAAAGAGACCTTAAACCCGCAGAGACTGTGTCCACCTTTCCTTGCCAGTGCCGGCGCCCACCATTACTACTTCCCTCATCATCTTCCCTGGAGCCCGCTCCACCTGTGGGAGCAGAAACATCTTGGCTGCTACTACCATCCACCCTGGAGGACGGCGACAGCAGCGGCGGATAAATCTCTGGCCACGCACCGCAGGTGGTGTCGTGACAACTTTCACCTCCAACTACTATCCCCGTCCTCCACCATTTTTCACCTTCTTTATTGTACGCCTCGCGGCCACAAAGCTGGGCAGAGCAACCCGTGACATCCCGAGACCTGACATCGTCAAGCCCGGCGACAAGTAAGGTTAACCCCTTGCCCCGTGGGTGCTACACAAGCTTCACACAATAGTTGGTAGGACTTTGGGCCCATTCCTCCTGACAGTACTGGTGTAACTGAGCCATGTTTGTAGGTCATCTTTCTCACACTGCCCTTTTCATCTTTGCCCATAAATTTTCAATAGGATTGAGATCAGGCTATAGTGATGGCCACTCCAAAACATTGACTTTGTTATCCTCAAGCCACTTTGTAACCAGTTCGGCAGTCTGCTTTCGGTCATTGTCTACACTGTGTGCAGAATTATTAGGCAAATGAGTATTTTGATCACATGATACTTTTTATACATGCTGTCCTATTCCAAGCTGTATAGGCTTGAGAGCCAACTATCAATGAAGTAAATCAGGTGATCTGCATCTCTGTAATGAAGAGGGGTGTGGTGTAATGACATCAACACCCTATATAAGGTGTGCTTAATTATTAGGCAACTTCATTTCCTTTGGCAAAATGGGTCAGAAGAGAGATTTGACGGGCTCTGAAAAGTCCAAAATTGTGAGATATCTTGCAGAGGGATGCAGCAATCTTAAACTTGCCAAACATTTGAAGCGTAGTTGTCGCTGGCGGGGAGGACGCTGCTGCGCTCGCTAACGCTCGGGTCCGGCGCTGCTGCGATGGCTGCTCAATGGCTCGAGCGGTGGGCCGGATCCGGGGACTCGAGCGGCGCTCCTCACCCGTGAGTGAAAGGGGTGGTTAGTTTGGAGGATTTAGTCCGTGATGCCACCCACGGGTTGTGGTGAGGTTGGGCACCACCGCTGCTGGTGACAGGGATCCCGGGAGTGATGGTGGGGAGCAGCTGGGATGTTGTTTTCCCCCTCCGTGGGTAGGGGTTGGTGGTCCCGGGGCCCGGTGAGGTGACGGGGAGGCAGGATTGGCAAGGTGGAGTCGCCTGGACTGCGCAGCGCGGTGCCGGATGGCACGGTTATACTCACTCAGCCACAAATGTACGCAAAGTCTCTGGTAAACCAAACGGCTGGATGGACGGGTCCCGCAGCCGGCTGCTTTGACTTCTCCCGGACGCTTGGTGGTGGCTGCCTTTCCCTGCACCTTTGTGTATGTTTGGTCCCGATGGCTTCCCACCGGTAACCCGCTCCCCAGTGTATATATGTGCTGGAGGAGCCCTTTTGCCCGCAGGCTCTGGCCCTTGGAACTCTAGCTGTGGCGGTAGCTGTATTTCATTCTACTGGTCGGACGGTTGCCTTCTATCGGGTCTTGGCTGTTAGGAAACCCCTGGGGTTCCGGTCACTGATGGATTTGACCTCTTAACGGCGACTCCAAGCCTGGTCGGGGTCCGCAGGCCCTGCCTGTGTGTGCTGGCTTTACTTCGCTCCCCGGTTCGGTACCGGCGGGCCACCGCCTGACCCCGGTCCTACGGCTCCACGTTGATTCGCCTCTCCTCCAGACGGCCACCACCGTCTGCCAACCTTGCTCTTAGTGCCCGGGCCACACACCCGGACACCGTCAGCTTACTCCTCCACCACTACTTCACTCCTCTCACTTGCACATCCCTAACTGATCTGACTTCCGTCTCCCGCTTCCAGGACTGTGAACTCCTCAGTGGGTGGGGCCAACCACCTGGCTCTACCCCACCTGGTGTGGACATCAGCCCCTGGAGGGAGGCAACAAGGATTTTGTGTCTGGCTGATGTGCCTGTCTCGGGGTGGGGGTGTGTGTTGCAGTACCTGTGACGACCTTGCTAGTCCAGGGTACTACATGATCATGGAACAATCAAGCGTTTCATGGCAAATAGCCAACAGGGTCGCCTGAAGCGTGTTGGGCAAAAAAGACAAAAAAACTGCTCATGAATTGAGGAAAATCAAGTGTGAAGCTGCAAAGATGCCATTTGCCACCAGTTTGGCCATATTTCAGAGCTTCAACGTTACTGGAGTATCAAAAAGCACAAGGTGTGCCATACTCAGGGACATGGCCAAGGTAAGGAAGGCTGAAAAACGACTACCCATCAACAAGAAACATAAGATAAAACATCAAGACGACCAATAAATATCTTAAGGCTAATTTTTCAAAGGTTTTATGGACTGATGAAATGAGAGTGACTCTTGATGGGCCAGATGGATGGGCCTGAGGCTGGATCAGTAAAGGGCAGAGAGCTCCACTCCGACTCAGACACCAGCAAGGTGGAGGTGATCACCTGATCTGAACCCCATAGAGAACCTGTGGTCCCTCATAAAATTTAATATCTACAGAGAGGGAAAACAGTACACCTCTCGGAACAGTGTCTGTGAGGCTGTGGTGGTTGCTGCACGCAATGTTGATCGTAAACAGATCAAGCAACTGACAGAATCTATGGATAGTAGACTGTTGAGTGTCATCATAAAGAAAGGTGGCTATATTGGTCACTAATTTTTTGGGGGTTTGTTTTCGCATGTCAGAAATGTCTCTTTCTAAATTTTGTGCAGTTATATTAAAGTAAACAAGTGAGATGGTAATATATTTGGTTTTTATTAAGTTGCCTAATAATTCTGCACATTAATAGTTACCTGCACAAACAGATATCCTCCTAAGATAGCCAAATCTAAAAAAAAAAAAAACTCCAACTTCCAAAAATATTAAGCTTTGATATTTTTGAGTCTTTTCAGTTAATTGATAACATAGTTGTTGATCAATAATAAAAAAAGTCCTTTAAAATACAACTTGCCTAATAATTCTGCACACAGTGTATTTGGAAGACCCAATTCTGCCCAAGCTTTAAGTTCCTGGCTGATATCTTGAGATGTTGCTCAGTATTGCTGCAAAATCTTCTTTCCTCATGATGGCATCTATTTTGTGAAGTGCACCAGTCCCTCTTGTAACAAACAACCCCACAACATGATGCTGCCTCCCCCTTGCTTTACTGTTGGGATGGTGTTTTTAGGCTTCAAAGCGTCTCCCATTTTCCGCCAAATGTAATTATAGTCATTATGGCTAAACAGTTCAATTTTACTTTCATCAGACCACAGGACGAGTCCAAAAATTAAGGATTTTGTTCCCGTGTGCATTTGCTAACATTAATCTTTTTTTTTTTATGTTTCTTTTGGAGTAATGGCTTCTTCCTGGCAGAGTGGCCTTTCAGACCATGATAATAAAGCACTTGTTTCACTGTGGTTAATGACACAATCTTGCCAGCTTCCGCCAGCAACTTCAAAAAGTCTTTTGCTTTTGTTCTTGGGTTGATATGCACATGTCTGACCAAAGCACATTCATCTCTGGTACACAGAACCTGTCTCGTTACTGAGCGGTATGGTGGCTGGACATTCCCATCTTGTCTATATTTGCATATAATTGTTTGTACTCATGAATGAGGCACCATCAGGTATCTGGAAATTGCACCCAAAGATTAACCAGACTTGTGCAAATCCACAATTCTCTTCTTGAGATCTTGGCTGCTTTCTTTTGACTTTCCCAGGAGTCTATACAAAGAAGCAGTGTGTTTCAGGTGTGCATTAAAATATATGCACAGGTGTGGCTCTAATTAACTTAGACGTTGCCAATAAACGTATAAGAAGTTTCCAAATACATGACACCATCATATGGGCTGTCCCATATTGTTTAAACGCATAGCACTCTCAGTGTATGTAAACTTTTGACTTTGCAGAAAGTAATAAAAATGCCTTAAAACATTCTCTCTCTCTCTCTCTCTCTCTCTCTCATTATTCTGGCATTTGGCAAATATAAATAATGTTGGTTTTTAATTGACCTAAAATGGGAAAGGTGTTTTCTGATTTTATGATGTGTCTTTTTAGATAGTGTATGTAAACTTCTGGTATCAATTGCAGACAGTAATACCATGCGATCACCTAATCTGGTTATACTTATGGGCAACTCTTTCATACAATATGTTGGTGAGAGCAGTAAGTAGGTGCAGCCATTATTTTTCTTGCTCTGGGCAAGGTTGCAACTTCACTGTGATGTAATGGACAAGTCCCAATATGTATCTAAGGCAGGAGACCTAAGGTAAATACCTCCACTATGGCACAGCAAACCTCGGTGTAAGTATTCTATCCCATCCCTCCAGATGAGTTATTCACTTTTTTGCAGTCTCTTCTTGACTTGGATAACACATTTGTATTTGACAAAAAAGAAAAATAAATAAATCTTTTTGCCTATCGGGAGCTCAGCCATCTCCCCCTAATCTTATCATTGTCCTATGTTTGGCTGAAAGACAACTGGCAGCAGGAGGACCATCCCTGCTTTGTTCTTTCTGCAGTAGGGCAAAAGACAGCAACACCACAATGTATTGAGTTAAACCACCATTCCGGGTGGGGGTGGGGCTTCTGCACAGGAGTGGTGCTTAAAATCTAAGCTCCCTGACCTCTGTTCATATCTTCACCTTTTACCCACGCTGCTACACTCCTGCAGTGCCATCTTTTGACGTAACTGTTGACTGGTCAGAAGTTGGAAGTTACGTCACAAGCTCTCACTACATGTCTTTGAGAGCCAGAAAGAGGCCGAAATGAGCTATATAAATTAAATGCTCAGCTCAAAAATGGTGTCCACACCGCTTATGTACCAAGTACAAGAAGCCAAAGCAAAATCAAAGAAAAGAGCAGGAGAATAAGTTGGAAGACATGAGGCATATGGGAGCACATTCACACTGGGGCTATTTACCAGACAAAACCTAAGATAAAAGCAAAATGAGCATATACCCATCAGTATGTAAATAAGTAAAAAGTATTAGTCCATGTAAATAATATAGGGTACTTATTAAACACTGTTATTCATCAAAATGAGTAAAAGCCATCCCGACCGCGACAAGGTGTACCCCAATCAGGACAGTCCTAACCTCTAATATTAACCCCTTCGCGACTTTGGTATGACCAAGGTTGTGTCCATGCCTTTGATGCGGGCTCGCAATTCGAGCCCACAACTTTCCCTTCACATGCTGGCTGATCTGATCATGTGCCTCTAACAGCTTCAGGTAGTTCAGAGATCCACCAGGAGGTATTGACCAGTTAGATCCCTCGAGAAATTTCTCACAGTAGGATTTAACATGCATGCATCGTCGTGGAATGTGCTAATACTTTCTCCCATTGACGGCCCTGTGACGTGATTGCAGAGCGCTGATGGGTTTTCATGACAGCTGATGACCCTTATGTCTGTCATGATAAACTTCCTGTGAACACCGGCTGCGTTCAATGGAGACTGTGATTTATGCTGTACAGAGCAGTGCTGACTACAGCACAAGTGATCAGATGATCACAGCTTCAGTTACTCTAAGAGGACTAGTAAAAACAATAAAAAGCGAGGAAAACAAAGGTTTTGTCAAAATAAAAAAGCACAAAAAGTTCATATCAGCCTCCCTTTTGCCCTATAGAAAATAAAACAATAAAAAATACACATATTTAGTATCAATGCATTCAAATATGTCAAATCTATCAAAAAATTATAAATTAATCTGATCTGTACACAGCCTATACCCCAAAATGGTATAATTTAAAATGTCAGCTTAGGGTGTGAAAAATAAGCTGCCACACAGCCCCATAGCCCAAAAAAATTAAAACATTACGGTCTCGAAAAATGTTGCGAAAAATGAAATTGTTTTTACAAAGTTCTGAATTTTTTTCATTGAGTATACAAAAAAACGATACATGTTTGATATCTACGAACATATACTGAACTGGAGAATCCCTCTGCCAGGTCATAATTAAGGATTTCAAAGACTATGGAGGAAAGACAGGCGCATAGCATCTTAGCCAATGTATGTAAAGCGCTGTGGAATTAATAGCGCTATATAAATGAATAAAATTATTAATTATTATTATTAACCAAAAAAAACAATTGTAAAAATTACAAGGCGTACTCACCTATAGATGTTGTGAAAGTCACAACACCTAATGATGCATAATCGCTGGTGGAGACAGCTGCGGACCCGCAATAGTGGACATGGATCTTTATAGGAAACCGGGGATCACCACCGCGCTTGTCACCAATGACACTTAGTAGTTATTGTTCCAAGTCATTTATTCAAGGAGCATATACAGGTCTACTCGTTTCAGGGGTCTCTGCCCCCTTCCTCAGGACAGTATATTAATGACACGGAAGATCATATTTAACACATAGTAAACATGGTAAATGAAAAACCCAAAAAACAATTGTGGAATTGCACTTTTTTGCAATTTCACTGCACTTGGAATTTTTTTCCCATTTTCTATTATGCTACATGGTAAATTAATGGTTTCTTTAAAAAGTAAAATGCGTCTCACAAAAAACAAGCCCTTCATACAGCTATGTTGATAGAAAAATGAAAAAAGTTATGGCTCTTGGGAGAAAGGGAGGAAAAACTAAAACGAAAAATGGAAAGTCGCCATGTGGTTAAGGTGTGAAAACTAGTAAATAGCTAGCACAAAAATACTTGGGTGTTTGTTACTTGAATTGTGCGCTTCTGCTCGGGTCTTTGACTTGCGTAACGAATATAATGGAAGTCACTGGGAAACTTGAGCATTTTTCCGGAAGACCCTGACAGGAGGACTGGGGAGGGTTGAGGGGGCAGGAAAAACACTGAAATTGAAGGAAGTAGCACACAAATGTAATGGAAAAAGCATGGGCATGATGCCTGGACACATCACTGACTCCCAGGTTGCTGCTGGGAACACTGACGTCACAGTATTACGACGCTTTTACAGCGTGACCATAAAATGTACAAAACGAAGATAAAATCAATCTTACAGGAAAAAATATAGAAGGGGGGAACAACTCCTCCATCCCTTAGGTTAGGTTCACGCGTAGCAAAATTTAAAAACTGCAGTAGTTTTCCATTTCAGTCAAGAAAAAAAATCAATTGTATACATTAGATTTATGAAACCTCATAGCTTTTGCTGGTTCTGTAACCATTAGCTTTTATTTTGCATAAAACTCATTAAAGTTTCTGCAAAAAAACATAACAAAACTGCTAAGTGTGAACAAAGCCTCAATAGCCAGGCTACCAGATGACAACAGCGGAACAAAAAGCTTCTGGTGTTTTTCCATGCACCCATTCCCACCCAAAAATTTGGTTCATAGTTCATGGTTTCTTCTTTTTCTTGTCCTCCTCCCTTATATCAACAGTGTAATCATGCAGCCCTCACTCCAAATTTTTAGAGGGCCATCAGGCAGCCCTCACTCATAATTTGTATCATCCACAGATTTGAGCATAATCTGAGGCCCGAAGGCCGCAGTCACTGCTCCCACTGCTTAAGTTCATTCCGTGGGTTTTCAATGCCATCAGGGCATACTAACTGATAGGGGCATCCACTTATCAACTAAAAATTCCGACAGGCTGGTGTTCTCAAAATAAACAATGCATGGATTGGGCCAGACTTCTCAACCCCACTGGATGACAGTAGCAGAACATAAAACTAAATCAAATGTTCCGATATAGGCTATCAGGCAACCTTCACTCATACATTTTGAAGGGCCATCATGTGGCCTTTACTCATACATTTTGGAGGGCCATCATGTGACTGTAGCACACACGGTGAAATGCTCATCGCCGGGCCGGTGTTGTCGGGTCTGGGATGTCACGGGTGGCCCTGCCCAGCTTCGTGGCCCCGAGGTGTACACCAAAAGGGAATAAGAGATGGGATGAGAGGATTGGGGATGATGGGAGTAGTAGTTGTCTTGTGACGCCATCTGCGGTACATGGCCAGGGATTAACTGCCGCTGCTGGTGATGTCCTCCAGGGCTGATGGTGTCGCAGCAAAGATGCTTCTGCTCCCCACAGGTGGAGCGGGCCTCAGGGAGGATGATGAGAGACTGTAACTACCGTTGGCGCCGAGGCGCGGGGCAACGGCGCCTGCAATACGATGCTGAGTCAGCTGCTGCTGTTTCAGGTCTTTTTACCCACAGTAAAAGTGCAGCCTCAGGGTACCGGTCTCCGCCGTGACGGGCCGCAGCCGATCCCGGGTAAGTCAAAGGTCAGAACTGGTGCGGTAATCTGTGAGCCCTTCCTTCTTGCACTTTTTAGTGTGGATCCCCGTGACCTGAAGTGCTTGGGGACCCCAATTTAGTGTTAAAGGTCCTGCCCCATGTGCAGGCAGCGCGAGCCTTCTTGGTGCCTGACCGTGATCACGACTCCGGGCTCTCTGTAGCTACTGTGCTCTGGAAACTTGTGGTTGAGAGAGAGACAGAGAGACATAAAATTCCCCTGTCCCTCAGATTCTGGTGGCGCAACCTGAAGTATGCACCACTCTAGGGCTCTGCACCCTGAACAGCGCCAGTTCCAAGGGAGCAATGAAGCTCTCCCCTCGGCAACCATGTTTCTCCTACGTCCCACAGGAGCTACCGGTAATCCAGCTCCTCCACTAGTCGCCCCCTGCTTCTTCCAGTAGGGCCAGTCCTAATAGGGGAAGCTCTGAAGCACTCTCCCTTGTGACCATGTTGTTCTGTGTCCCAGACTATTCTGAGGTGAAAAACTGTGTGTTCTCTCACTTTCCCTGTGCTGTCCCCACCTTTTTGATGACTCATTGGTGGCTGGGAATAACCCGTTGTTATGGTGACCACCTTTAGCCCAGTTCCAGCGGGGAAGCACCTGGCTGTGTGTGTGTTGTGTAAGTGAAGACCAGTGGTTAACCTCTTCCTTACCCGGGATGAGTATTGCACCTTAAATCAGATGCAATACCCTGTGGTGACTGATCCTCAGGGGTGCCACATGACCCTCACTCATACATTTTGGAGGGCCATCAGAAAGACCTTACTCATACATTTTGGAGGTCCATCAGGTGACCCACATGCCAATTTTTTTCAGGGCCACATTTTTATTTTAAAAAATAAAGCAATAAAGTTTGTAGGCAAGTGCACAAAAAAAGTCCTCACTTCCTGTACCACTTTGCAGGGTCACCGAACTGGGCCAAAAGTCTTGAAGCCAGAACAGTTTGAACAAGTGGTCAGTTGGATGGCAGATAATACTTCCAGTCTTTTTCCCAGCATCACCATGCCTTCCATATTATTATTATTATTATTATTAATATTATTTATTATTATAGCGCCATTTATTCCATGGTGCTTTACATGTGAAAGGGGTATACAAAATAGGGACAAGTACAATAATCATAAACAATACAAGGCACAGTCAGGTACAGGAGGACGGAGGTACCTGCCCGCGAGGTCTCACAGTTTACAAGGAATGTGTGAGGATACAGTAGGTGAGGGTAGAGCTGGTCGTGCGGCACTGTATCAGACTGAGGGTTACGGCAGGTTGGAGGCTTGTCGGAAGAGGTGGGTCTTCAGGTTCCTTTTGAAGCAGCTTGTCAAGGTAGGCGAGAATCTGATATGTTGTGGCAGAGCATTCCAGAGTATGGGGGAGGCACGCGAGAAATTTTCGATGCGATAGTGGAAAGAGGAGATGAGAGGGGAGTAGAGAAGGAGATTTTGTGAGGATCGAAGGTTACGTGCAAGTAAGTACTGGGAGACTAGGTCGCATATGTAGGGAGGAGACAGGTTGTAGATGGCTTTGTAGGTCATGGTTAGGGTTTTCAACTGGAGTCATTGGGCAATGGGAAGCCAGTGAAGGGATTGGCAGAGAGGAGAGGTCGGGAAGTAACGGGGGACAGGTGGATTAGTCGGGCAGCATAGTTTAGAATAGATTGTAGGGGTGCAAGACTGTTAGAAGGGAGCCCGCAAAGCAGGAGATTGCAATAATCCAGACGTGAGATAATAAGGGCATGCACTGGGGTTTTTGCAGCTTCTTGGGAAAGAAATGCACGGATCCGGGAAATGTTTTTGAGTTGGAGGTGGAAGGAGGTGGAGAGGGCTTGGATGTGTGGCTTGAGAGAGAGATCAGACTCTAAAGTTACACCCAGGCAGCGAGCACGTGGGACTGGGGAAAGTGAGCACCCATTGACATTGATGGATGTGTCAGGTGGGGGGTTGAGTGAGGAGGAGGAAAGATAATGAATTCTGTTTTGACCACGTTCAGTTTTAGGTCCAGTCTCACTAGCCAAGAGTCTGAATTACATGATCCTCCCCCTATTCCTCCTTCCTCACACCATGAGGAGTCCCAGGAGACAAGTGATCTCACTCTTGGACATTCCGAGGAGTTCTTTACATTTTCATTATTGATTCTTCTGGCTTCTCACACTGCACATTTCAAGAGAGATACAGTATGAGGAGATCATGTGTAGACATGGCCAAATATTTGGTCAGCCATGGTCTGAAAAAGACGATAATAAGGAACAGCAATTTGTGTCTCAAGAGGTTGATAAGGATGAGACACAGTTAACAGCAAGTGATGTTGTTCAGTCAACAAGTCAGGAGAAGGATCAGAGTGCAGACATGGAAGACAAGGTGGTGGATGAAGAAGTCACTGACCCAACCTGGCAAGGTGTCATGCAGAGCAAGAACAGCAGTGTAGAATGGGATAGATATGCAGTACCACAACAGACAGGAAGAGGCAGTGGGTTGGCCAAGGTAAAGGGTCAAGTGTTCCCCAGTCAGGCACTTTTTTGCAAAAAATGTGGATGACCAAAGAATGGTCATTTGAACCTGTCGTACCAAGATCAGCAGGGGCCTGACTACTATCAGCCTGACCACCACCAGCCTGCTGAGGCCCATAATCAAAGCACCCAACTAGGTGGGCTGAATGCCTCAGTACGCAATCAGTGTCTGTGGGTGACACCACTGCATCTTCCCCTGTGCTACATGCTTGACAGTCTCCTTGTCCAGGATACAGGCAAGGATGCTTTCTGCTTGACTCTGTTCATAGCCATAACAATATATTAAGTCAAAATAGACCATCAATTATAAACAAATGAAGTTTTTTATTGCACACGACGCCACCTCCCGATGAAGCTGCTGCGAAATACGCGTAGAGGAGCAGGGCAGTGTGTTCTGTCAGGGTCTGCAGTTTGGTAGGTATTTCCATCATGGAATTAACAGGATGAGCCCGGTTGGCCACATCTGGTTCAATACATGGTTTTGATTTCCTCTTTGCATAGTACTGAGTGACAAAGTGTATTAATGAGCTTTCAGACGTTACAGCGTTAATATGGTAGTATAATTGATGCCGGTAGAATTACTATATATGTCCATTGGACACTATTACAACTAATATGTTTCGGTTATCAGTACCTAATTCTACATGGTTGTGTGCTCATTATTATTACTATGTAATATCGTTGTTTCACTAATATTTAGTTCTGATGTACAATGCTGGATGGAGATTACCATCCCTTATATAACAATATGGAGGTTTTCTGGTTGTGACTGAACTATAAAGGGGGGATTTTCAAATCATTATTTGGTTTGCACCTTTTCATTAATTTATTGGATGCTTTGTGCATATGCATTATAATGCATTAACTTGTTCTGTATCTGGATTTTTCTTACACTAACAATATTCCATCTATATGTCCCTTATAGTGTTCCCGTCTGCTTATCAATCTGTATTATCAGAATATAATGACATTATGCCCTGTATGATTCACACTTCCCTGTGTTGTTTGCATTGTTTTTAATTATTCCTGTCTTTGTGATCCAATTTGTGTCGTGTGCAATAAAAAACTTTATATGTTGATAATTGATGGTCTATTTTGACCTAATATATTGTTACAGCTATGAACAGAGTCAAGCGGTAGTAATTTTCCTGTGGTTTGGTGACTTTGGTCAAAAATATCCAATTCTTATACTATGGACCTAGGTGTTCTTGTTTTTCTAATATAAGGATGCCTTTTGTCCTGCACCTATCGTTTCACATTCGCAAGCATTACCAGCAACATTATCTGATTCTTTTTTCCAGGGTAGGGATCAGCTGTCCCTAACCCAGGCCTTGGAATGGGGCGCCCCTGACCTGGTGAGGCACCACAGAGTACTGCACCCATGCTGGGTCAGTACAAAACAGGTAATCCCAAAGGCTGACTAGGGTGTGGACACACAGACACGAAGTAACCAGGAACACACACACAGCTTAGAGAGGACCCCTGGGCAGACCCAGGGAGGGGACGTGGCCCTCATATTCCAGCTAGTGGTGGGTAGTGGAACTGGAGACAGGGAGTGTGCAGAGGCAGCCAAAGGAGAAGGAGTGGAGGAGCCGCGTCTGGAGGGTAGAGCAGAGGAGCAGGACCCTGTCAGACCCTGCACCTGTAGTGGCTGCTGGCGGGGGAGAGAGGCTACCCAGTGGTGCCGCCTGAAAACCTCCTAGGGCAGTAGCAAGAGGTGGCTGAGAAAGGGGACTACCGGTAGACCAAGCCCGTATGGGGAAACAGGTCCCCAGAGCAGGAACCCATATACTTGGCCTGCTAAACCTGCTGGTGAGGGTACTGTATGTGCCTCACCTCACCAACCCACACAGAGTCCGCAGCATCAGCAGCAATGAGGGGGCCCATAAGGAGGATTGAGCCTGGAGTCATCTTAACCTTGGTCCATGCTGCCAGCAAACGGGCCAGAAAGGGGAGAACGGCAGTTGCGACTTCGCCGGGTGATCTCCGCAATACTACAAGTAAGGAGTCACCCCAAACAAGAAGGGCTAGGAAGGCGAGTCAGCAGTCACCCCTACATCAGCCGAAGGGATACCTGGTTGCACCTGGTTCATCATAGCATCGCCCGGGTTGACTCACAGCTACAATCTGAAAGTGAGTAAAAACCCTGAAAGACATTGCTGCTTGTGTGTGAGTTCTTCTGCGACCTGTGGTACTACACACTTACACTGGGCCCTGGGGCCAGCCTCACTCTCGGGAGGCCCTTAACAACTGACTGCATCTACCATCAGCCCCAGGCGTTCTCTAAACTGCAGTGGCAGTCACCCCCTGACTGCAATTACCGAGAGTGGTGTCACGATTCCCATAGAAGTTAACCTGACCCACCCGTCGCCAGAAGAATCCCAGCACGTGGAGTGCCTGAAGACCCTGAGGCGACCTGAAGGTAATGCGGGGCTCCACATCTGGCGTCACAAACAGGATCGGGACTAGACCTGTTCAGACAGGTGACCATGTGCCTTGGCGGTCCGTCTGAAAAATTTGAAGTGCCGCCATGTTGCCACCAAAGAAAGCGTGCCAAGAAACAACAGCAGGCCGTGCAAGAAGAAGTAACCACCGACGAAGAGGTTTGGCTACCCGGAGAACCCCTGAAGCGTTCTGACCTCGCGAGTGATGGGGCGGATCTGTCCTTACCCGGCGGAGATGTTCAAGGCTGGTGGAAAAGGAAGGTTCTAGTCTGCTGCAAGAAACGAAACCCAGAGAGTGCAGAGAGAACCTGGTGAGCAGTGACGCAGGAAGAATGGCGTCCGCGTGCAGTGACCCAGAACCAGGCTCCGCTGCCTGGTGGGACTGAGAGCTTGCCCAGTTCTGCGACCGGCTGCAAGCCAGAATCATGCAGCAAGTAATGGAAGGGCGCTCCGAGCTACGGGAGCTGGCGGCGGCGGTTCGGGCCTACGAGAAGTGGACAGAGCGACAAGTACTACACTGGGAGGCAACCACCCAGACCCCGATGCGGATGCCTTTGGGTGAGTCCCATGCTGCCCGTGTCCTGTCGGGTATGCTAACCCCGCCGGCACTGATACCGGAGGCAAGCCCCGCTGCGACCCCTGCTGCAATGCCGCACCCAGCCAGACCAGACCAGGCCGCAGCCACGCCACGTCCAGCCAGACCAGACCAGGCCGCAGCAGCGTCCCGTCCGGCCAGACCAGTCCAGGCCGCAATGCCGTCTATCCCAGCCTGCAGAGCAGAAACGGCCACCGCGCCCCAGCCACCGATCAAACAACCAGGTCCTGCGTCCCCGTCGGGAGAAGACCCCATATTCCTACAGCTTAAAGAAGAGCTGAGTGCACGTTTCTCCAAAGACCTGATGGACACGTACATAGTCCCCAGGCAGTCACCTGGACCCGGAGCGGTCCCAGCGACTTCTGCGGCTTGGAAGAGCTCACCACCCTGGCCTTCTGATGAACGCCTGTCCCCAGCGCTGCTGCCACAGCAACCAGAGGAGTGCTCAAGAACACTAAGGGGGATGAGGAGAGGCCTGGAGGCTGAAGTGCCAATTCCTGAACAGCCGGAGGAGGATGCGGCCCCCTTGGGAAGTAAGGGAGGCCCGGAGGTCGAGATGTTGCCCTACTCCCACTGGGAAGAGGTTCCGACACACCCAGCTGCAGAGGAAGAGCTAAACGTCTTCATGCCCAGCCTGCACGTGACCTGGGAGCCCGCAGACAGCGAGGTGGCGGTGATGCGGAGGCCAGCCAGCCGAGTATGGCGCCGCGCAAGAGCAAGACCACCCCCTGTGCAGTATTCCCCAGACAAGCAGAAGGAAGAGGTGACAGCCCGGGATCTGGAGGAAAAGCAGTCCCTCAGAAAAGCCAAGAACCAGGTCAAAGGCCCTCTCTACCGCGGAGTGGTTGAGGAATTCAGCCTGAGAAGTGGCTATGGCTTCATAGTGGCGCCTGGCATCAAGGAGGGCATTTTTGTAAGCCGAAGAGATGTCCGGTCCCACCTGCCAAGAGGACACCCTGGTCGCGACCTACGAATGGGAGACCTAGTGGAATTCACCAGGCACAAAGGTGAAAGGGGCTGGTATGCTCTGGACGTAGTGCCATGCCCGAAGAGCTCCAGCTACAGCTCTGTTACATCCGCTCAGTCCCCAAGGTTAACACCACCAGAACAAGACAAAGAACAAGACAAAGAAGAAGACAAAGCTACAGATACGGTTACAGATGAAAACACAGAAACCTCCAGGTGTCAGAGCCCTGCAAGAAAGAGCCCTGGTTGTGAGAGAAGGTCTATGTAAAGAATAAAGTAAAGAAAGTTACAGTTGAGATGTGCCCACAAGAACTATTGTGAGAACCCTTTGAAAAGTCTTTGCACCTGGTTTTGTGCATTTATACTACGGACCATAAGGCTATGAACTGGCTATAGCCACAAACTCTCGCAGTGTATGTAGTTTACCTCTTTGGTACCACCACCTGGAAGCACGCCTGTGATGGCGTTTGCTATCCAAAAGCTAGTGGCATGCCTGTTTATGGGGCCTGGCTCTCCACCACAAAGAAGTGGGTACCCAGTTTGAAGCGACACCGACCGAGAACGCCGCCTCTACAATCCTGCCAGAAGTGGCCGAAGGCGTGGCTCAACAAAAAAGGGGCTTACCCTTAACCACCAGCCCAAGAAAGAAGATCAGAGGGTTTTGGGTGCGTTAATGGACTTGTGGGTGGAGGGTGGTAATGTATGGTACCTGGTTTGAATGTTTTATGATGTTTTTATACTGTTTTAAATGTTTTACAAGTTTGCACTTTAAATTGTATTGTCTTTACAGCCCGATGACGTGCTGTTGGTAACTAAGGGGGAATGTAGCGCCCCTGACCTGGTCAGGCACCACTGAGTACTGCATCCATGCTGGGGCAGTACAAAACAGGTAATCCCAAAGGCTGACTAGGGTGTGGACACACAGACACGAAGTAACCAGGAACACACACAGCTTAAAGGGGACCCCTGGGCAGACCCAGGGAGGGGGCATGGCCCTCGCATCCCAGCTAGTGGTGGGTAGTGGGACTGGAGACAGGGAGTGTGCAGTGGCAGCCAAAGGAGGAGGAGTGGAGGAGCCGCGTCTGGATGGTAGAGCAGAGGAGCAAGACCCTGTCAGACCCTGCACCTGTAGTGGCTGCTGGCGGGGGAGAGAGGCTACCCAGTGGTGCCGCCTGAAAACCTCCTAGGGCAGTAGCAAGAGGTGGCTGAGAAAGGGGACTACCAGTAGACCAAGCCCGTACGGGGAAACAGGTCCCCAGAGCAGGAACCCATTTACTTGGCCTGCTAAATCTGCTTGTGAGGGTACTGTATGTGCCTCACCAACCTACACAGAGTCTGCAGCATCAGCAGCAACGAGGGGGCCCATAAGGAGGATTGAGCCTGGAGCCATCTTAACCTTGGTCCACGCTGCCAGCAACTGGGCCAGAAAGGGGAGAACGGCAGTTGCGACTTCCCTGGGTGATCCCCGCAATGCTACAAGTAAGGAGTCACCCCAAACAAGAAGGGCTAGGAAGGCGAGTCAACAGTCACCCCTACATCAGCCAAAGGGATACCTGGTTCCACCTGGTTCATCATAGCATCGCCCGGGTTGACTCACAGCTACCATCCGAAAGTGAGTAAAAACCCTGAAAGACATTGCTGCTTGTGTGTGAGTTCTTCTGCGACCTCACTCTTGGGAGGCCACAACAACTGACTGCATCTACCATCAGCCCCAGGCGTTCCCTAAACTGCAGTGGTGATCACCCCCTGACTGCAATTACCGAGATTGGCGTCACGATTCCCATAGAAGTTAACCTGACCTACCTGTGGCCAGAAGAATCCCAGCACGTGGAGTCCCTGAAAACCCTGAGACGACCTGAAGGTAATGCGGGGCTCCACATATGGCATCACGAACAGGATCTGGACTAGACCTGTTCAGACACAGGAATGAAAATACCCAGCCACCCACCCATCCACAGGCCAAAACACTAAATAGGCAAATTTCCAGAATGCTTGACCTGGAAATGTTGCCATTTAGGTTTGTAGACACTTATTCCCATTGTGCCATCCCTGACTTAAACCAGCATGTGTCCCATAACATCACCCTCACCAATACAATTACTGGGAAGGTCCACTTAACAACCAACGCATGGACAAGTATTTGTGGTCAGGATCGCTACATTTCCCTGATGGCACACTGGGTGAAACTTGTGGAGGCCGGAACATAGTTGGACTCTGGGACAGCACATGCACTACCAATGCCGAAGATCGATGCCATGGTTTCATGATGGTTTCCTTAACCTCCTACACAAGTTGCTGCACCCTCTCTTCCTCCTCATCCTCCATCTCTGAATAGTCACCTCACATCACATTGTCCATATCAGTGGCAAGCTATAAGCACTGCATAATTGCATCCATGAAGCAGTGATAGGCTCTGCTGAAACAAATTTGTTTAGGTGACTAACAGCACACTGCCTAAAGGATGCTTTACACGCTGCGACATCGCTAGCGATTGCTAGCGATGTCGCGAGCGATAGCACCCGCCCCCATCGTTTGTGCGACATATGATCGCTGCCGTAGCGAACAATATCGCTACGGCAGCGTCACACGCACATACCTGTTCAGCAACGTCGCTGTGACCGCCGAACAATCCCTCCTTCAAGGGGGAGGTGCGTTCAGCGTCACAGCGGCGTCACAAAACGGCCGCCCAATAGAAGAGGAGGGGAGGAGATGAGCGGCCGGAACATGCCGCCCACCTCCTTCATTCCTCCTTTCTGGTGAATGCAGGTAAGATGATGTTCGTCATTCCTACGATGTCACACACAGCTATGTGTGGTGCCGCAGGAATGACGAACAACCTGCGGAATAAAACATTTTTGCCGTTTTTGCGATCGTTGATCGTCGCTTCTAGTTGTCACACGCTGCGATGTCGCTAACGACGCCGGATGTGCGTCACAAACACAGTTACCCCGACGATATATCGTTAGCAATGTCGCAGCGTGTAAAGCACCCTTAAGAGTTGTAAAAAGGTATAACAGACCAAACAGAACTGTGATTCTCACCGCTTAATCTACAACCAGGCATGGTCGTGTGTGGTAAAGGCCGTAACCTGGTGGCAACTCTGAAGCTTGGCAAGCTTGCACATGTACCATACCTGGTCCACATGTTCAACCTTGTGGTTCAGCACTTTCTGAAAACCTAGCCAGATTTGCCTGAGCTGTTTGTGAACATACGCCATGTGTGTGCCTATTTCCGCAAGTCAGCTACAGTTGCTGCTGGTCTGGCAGAGGTGCAGCACCGCTTGCAAATGCCAGATTAACGACTGGTGTGCGATGTAACCATGCACTGGAACTCCACGTTACATATATCAGCAAGACCTTGTGAGCAGCAGAGGACAGTGGTTGAATGATAGCTACAACATATGGTGCACCCCTGAGGCTTCCGTCGCCACAGAGACATTGCACCCCACCCAGAGGTGTGATGTCCCATCCTGGGTAAGGAAAGGGGTACATGCCAGTTCCCAGGTAAACCTGCACTACACCCATTGCTAGGCACACACTGGGACCAGGGACAGTGGCAGTTACCCTCCCATGCTGCATGCTGGGAGGGGCTGTAAGTCCCATCCCTGCACCCATAGGGTGATAGCTTAGCAACTGGGGAGGTGGGAGGAGCCACCCGAGAGCAGAGTAAGGAAGGTCAGGTTTAGTTTCAGTTTACCTCAGAGAGTGAGAGAGTGAGGAGACAGCATATAGCTGTGAAAGAAAAAGGAGCTCTGTGAGTTCAGAGTGTCCGCAACTGAGAAAGAAAGCAACAGAGAAGGAGAGAAGCAGAGAGTAGGAAAGAGCTCTAGTCAGGCAGGAGCTAAGAGAAGAAGGTGACACTTCCTGGTGAAGACCCTGGGACTCAGAGGGTCCAGGTGACACCAAGCAGGGAATGAAGGGATCCCAGGGCCACAGATAGCTTCAGAGCTGGTGGCCTGTTCCACAGGAACATCAGTGGAGGGATCAAGCTGCATCAGGGGACGGTCCCTAGTCACTGGAGGAGGAGAAGCCATCTCCAAAGGTTAAAAGACCGAGGTCCAGGGAAAGCTGCATGCTCCCCGGACCAAAGCCCATAGCAAGAATCTCTGGAAAAGGGGCAAATACCGACAGGCAAGCTCCCAGCCCGGAGGCTGCAGTGGAGGCCGAGCCAGGTTCAGCCCCAAAAGGCAAGGCTAGTGAAGTCAGCTGAGAGAGGACACAATTAGAGGGGTGCACTGGCATTTACCCCCATATCTACCCGTGATCGGCGGAGGTCCCTGACGGTGGTCCCAGCAGTCCAAAGGCTCCTGCAGGCCTTGACAAGAACTGTGAGTAAAGACCTTGAAACTGCACCCCTGGTGTTGCCTCAGTTATTTCTCTGCATAGACACTTACAAGCACCAACAGTGTCCCCAGGGCACCGCTCCACCTGTGGGGAGCAGTACCACCATTGCTGCCATTCCATCACCCCGGAGGCCTCACACAGCAGCGGCGGCTCAGTAGCCGCAAACCACAGGTGGCGTCACGACAAATATAAATTTTTTTCACCCCAAGTCACCAGCCATATTAATTGACCCCACCAGGGTCACGGAGCCGGGCCCCGCCACCACTGACGACCCCCGGACTAGTCCGGTCCGGCACCGGGTGTCCCATAGCCCTGGGGTGGGCGAGTCAATTTTTGGCGTCACGAACAGGATTTCATGCCCGGTCCCACCGGGTACTGTGCGCCTGAAGAATTGTGCTTAAGAGACTGTTTAATTGTGAAAAACGCCGCCATTACAGCTTGCAAAGCGCGTGAAGAAGGGGGGCGTGCCAGAAGAAAGGGCGCGAAGAGAAGCACCGCCCCCTTGGTCTTGTCCAAGAAGCGCGAAGCAGTGCCCGCTATGCAGAGCGGAGGAGAGAAAAATGGCGCGCTAAGAAACTGACTGGCAGTTAATGCTGCTGTCTGGAGGAAGAGAGAAAATGGCTCCTGTAAGCGGAGGCCAGGGGGAGCTCACCTGGATCAGGCCTGTGACCGCCGCTGAGCTGGAGGCTGAGGTTGGAAGGATGGCTGATGGGATGAAGAAGCAGAGCGGACGGGAGACAGCCGTGTGGGGGAAGGAGATGGTGCTGGCCATGAGGAGTCTGCAGAAGTCTGTGCAGCGAGGCCTGCGTGGGGGTGATGCCCACGTCCATCCAGAGTCCACACCAGCGATGCCGATCCTGCTGCAGAGCATCTCAGGCCCAGATCTGGGTGAGTCCCATGCTGCCCCTGCTGGCGCGAGTGCCCAAACCCCCGCTGCCATGCCCGCGGTCCCTGGAGAGACGCCCGGCATGGCGACACCAATCCAGGCCGCAGCCACGCCAGGTGCGGCCCATCAAGATTTCGCCGCCGGAGCGACTCCCATCCACACCGCAGTAGCGACACCAAGCCCGGCCCGTCCAGCTCAGGCCCCAGCAGCGATACCCCGCTCGGCCAAGCAAGATCCCGCCGCAGCTGCAACATTAATCCACGCCGCAGGTGCAGCCCGCCAAGCCCATGCCGCAGCCACGCCAGGTGCGGCCCGTCAAGAACCGGTCACAGCAGCGACTCCAATCCAGGCCGCCGCCAGGCGTGGCCCGCCAAGACAGGGACGCAGCTCTGATACCATCACCCCGCAGCAGCCCCGCAACGGCTGGAGAACAGGACCAAGGGACTCAGACCAGTCTGAGCATGGCCTGCATGCTGTCCAGGGCCCTGCCGCAGCATGACCTCTGCAATTAAAAGAAAGAAGAAGATACTGAACTGTAAATAGCCTCTGTACGTCTGTCCATTGTTCTTTTTGAAGACGACACTCTTCCCTGCATTCCCGCCCCTTTGTGCTTTTTGAAGATGTCACCCCCCCACTGTTAATGTGTTACCGGGCCACTGGACTTGAGAGTGGTCCGCAGTTACATGTGTTTATATGTTAAGTATGTTGGTGTGTAACCAGGCCACTGGACGTAATGTGGCTGGTCTGCCCTAGTTTAAAAAGACTCTAAAGTTATTTTAATTTCCTGAAACGTTCAAGAAATTGCGCCTCCCAAAAAGGGAAGAAAAAGTTTTCCTGTTTATGCATGCATAACAAAAATTTTGCAGCTTCATCACTGTTTTTGTTGTTTCAGCCCGAGGACGTGCTGGGATTCGCTGTGGGGGAGTGTGGCGCCCCTGAGGCTTCCATCGCCACAGAGACATTGCACCCCACCCAGAGGTGTGATGTCCCATCCTGGGTAAGGAAAGGGGTACATGCCAGTTCCCAGGTAAACCTGCACTACACCCATTGCTAGGCACACACTGGGACCAGGGACAGTGGCAGTTACCCTCCCATGCTGCATGCTGGGAGGGGCCGTAAGTCCCATCCCTGCACCCATAGGGTGATAGCTTAGCAACTGGGGATGTGGGAGGAGCCACCCGAGAGCAGACAGAGTAAGGAAGGTCAGGTTTAGTTTCAGTTTACCTCAGAGAGTGAGAGAGTGAGGAGACAGCATGTAGCTGTGAAAGAAAAAGGAGCTCTGTGAGTTCAGAGTGTCCGCGACTGAGAAAGAAAGCAACAGAGAAGGAGAGAAGCAGAGAGTAGGAAAGAGCTCTAGTCAGGCAGGAGCTAAGAGAAGAAGGTGACACTTCCTGGTGAAGACCCTGGGACTCAGAGGGTCCAGGTGACACCAAGCAGGGAACGAAGGGATCCCAGGGCCACAGATAGCTTCAGAGCTGGTGGCCTGTTCCACAGGAACATCGGTGGAGGGATCAAGCTGCATCAGGGGACGGTCCCTAGTCACTGGAGGAGGAGAAGCCATCTCCAAAGGTTAAAAGACCGAGGTCCAGGGAAAGCTGCATGCTCCCCGGACCAAAGCCCACAGCAAGAATCTCTGGAAAAGGGGAAAATACCGACAGGCAAGCTCCCAGCCCGGAGGCTGCAGTGGAGGCTGAGCCAGGTTCAGCCACAAAAGGCAAGGCTAGTGAAGTCAGCTGAGAAAGAAAACAATTAGAGGGGTGCACTGGCATTTACCCCCAGATCTACCCGGGATCGGCGGAGGTCCCTGACGGTGGTCCCAGCAGTCCAAAGGCTCCTGCAGGCCTTGACAAGAACTGAGTAAAGACCTTGAAACTGCACCCCTGGTGTTGCCTCAGTTTTTTCTCTGCATAGACACTTACAAGAACCAACAGTGTCCCCGGGGCACCGCTCCACCTGTGGGGAGCAGTACCACCATTGCTGCCATTCCATCACCCCGGAGGCCTCACACAGCAGCGGCGGCTCAGTAGCCGCAAACCACAGGTGGTGTCACGACAAATATAAACTTTATTCACCCCAAGTCACCAGCCATATTAATTGACCCCACCAGGGCCACGGAGCCGGGCCCCGCCACCACTGACGACCCCCGGACTAGTCCGGTCCGGCACCGGGTGTCCCATAGCCCTGGGGTGGGCGAGTCACATACCCATTGGTATTCCGGTTAGCCTCAGCACATAACAACCGATGAGTGTGCATGGATGCTTGACATCTATCAGATTCTACAATGCTTTGAGGAATCAAGCAAGATAGTAAACGAACATGACGCCATAATCAGCGCAATCATCCCACTTCTGTGTCTACTCAAACATTCACTGGTCACAATTAAAGAGGAAGCTTTGCATGTAAACCAGTTGGTGATGGAGGAGGAAAGTACACAGAGTGATACTACCCAACCCAGCCTCTTCTCTTATTCTCAGCCTGGATTGAGGTGGAGGCTAAGGAGGAGGAGAAGTTAGAGAGTTGTCCTCCCGGTGGTGATAGGGCAGTTTTGCCTGTTGGGAGTCTGGCACACATAGCTGACTTTGTCCAGCAGCCATTCCAATGGCCTTCACGTTATACACATTTTAGCCAGCACTGATTATTGGTTGGTCACCGTTCTCGACCCAGGTTAAAAAGAGAACTTTGTCCTTCCTGACATGTAAGGGGTTGGTAAAATCGTGTAATACCAGAGGTCCTAGTTAAACAATTAGTACAAAAATTTCAAATCTCACAACGCTGGCAGCAAAGGTCATAGTTCTTTGGACAACCAAGGAGGTGAGACGAGGGAGACACATATCAGGTCCAGCAGAGGCAGGGGAACACTATCAAAGGTCTGAGACAGTTTAGACCCTCCCAGCACCCAGGCTTTGTTGCACAGAGTAGTTTAGCAAGGAGGGAAATGTTTTGGCAGATGGTGAAGGAGTACCAGAATCCTACTTGATTCCTCTATGCCATATAACTATTCGGTATCCAAGCTGGACATGTGGCACCAACTGTCCCTCTACGCCTTGGAAGTGCTGGCCTGCTCTGCTTCCAGCATTTTGTCAGTGCCGACGGGTGCATAATAACTGATAGGCGAATCTGTCTGTCAACTAAAAATGCTGACCTCATAAAAATAAACAGGTCTTGATTGGCCCCAACTTCTTAACCACACCGGATGACAGCAGTGAAACATAAAACCAAGTCAAAAGTTCCTTTTTTTTGGTGTATTCCCATGCACCCCTTCTCACCCCAGATACCATGGATGAGAGGAATCAGCGGCATATCCATCCGAGTAAAAACATTGTTCATTCCATAATTACATAAAAGTTAAGTCCATGTGGAGTAAATTTATAGAGCCTTATGTGTTTCTAGTGCCAACAGCACCATTAGCCATAGAATAAAAACAGGAAATGTGGATTAAACCTTTATACACACCATAACCAATCACAAAACACATAATTAAAGACCAATGGAATAAACATAACAGAAAAAACAAACAAAAAATAATGTAAGTAAACAACAGGAAAAAGTAATACGTGCATATATGAATATATCATACAAGAAATAACATTTATATAATTATAGACATTTATATAATTTGGTATTGAACAAAAAGAAAAGAATAAAAAAAATACACTGTGTATATATACATATATATATATATATTTATATATATATATATATATATATATATATATATATATATATATATATAAAATGTTGGCATGGCTTTGCAAGCAGCAGTTGCTTAATATCAGCTACAAAATGCCCGTCGGGATTCTGGTCAGCCTCAGCACATAAGAACCAAAACGTGGGCATGGATGACTGACATCTGTGAGGTTCTACAAAACTTTGAGGAATCAACCAAGAAAATCAGCATACCCATCCCGCTTCTATGTCTGCTCAAGGACTGCTGAGACCCCACCACCAAACCAACCCCCCATGCCCGAACAAAACACACATTTGTAATAAAACAAGTAAACTTTATTGGAGAGATAATCAAGTGCAAACATATAAAACTCTCATCTTTTGCTGGGTTGAGGTCGGTCACAGCTTTAATATTAATTTGTGCAAATATCCAACCAATCTATACTGCTGTCAAGATGAGGCGTAATGTCAGGCCGGACTCCCGACGCAATCAGCCTTCGCTTAAACACCACAATTCCAAAACTGACCGCTGTGACTTAAATAGTTTAACATACAACCATAGAGGGGGGAGGGTGGGACAGCAGCTTCCAGGTCTCACGGATGAGGAGAGACCGAACCAGGAAATAGGAGGGATTTTATATGGGAACCAGGAGGAGGGGAAAACAACGGGATTGGACACGAACATGGACACGAAGGGGGCGGACGGTTCGGGCATGGGAAGGAGAAATTAACCCCTTCAGACCAGGCTCAGCCGTCAGGGTGCATCCAGCTCAATCCCACTGATATGCCCCACACACTCGCTGCTAATAAGAGGAAGCTTTGCATGTGGACCAGGTAGAGATGGAGAAAAAAAGTACACAGGGTGCTACATGCTTGCATATCCTGATTAATTGCCCTTGAAATGTTTTGCTGGCATTAGAATTTTTATGTAGTTTTGTGAAAAAACTGCTCGAAAAAACACAAAAAAAACACAATAAAAAACTAACTGTGTGCACATACCCTAATTGGTGCAGAAATCCTGCAAAAACATTCTGCACCAAATACTGATCATGGGATTGTAGCCTTAGATTATTTACTCCATTTTGGGTGTCACCCGATGGTAGTCACCCATTTTCTATATGAAATCTATTTTAACCAAATAAATATTTATTTTTAAATTAATCTCGTCTGAAGACACAGATAAAATCTGCTTCTCATTCCTGAAATGAAATCACTTATTCATCGGTTTCTGCAAACGAAGCAGCTGCTGTGAAGTGCTAATCAGTATCCACAGGTAACGCTACATAAGCAGCTGCTCTCAATAGGACAGAATGAGTGTGTCCTTCCTGCAGACTGCCTGTGGGATTAAGCATCTGCTCTACCTAGCGCAGCACTGGGATCAGGAAGAAAATATTAACGCTCTTCAGTGTATATAATGTGAGCGACAACCCTGAAAACGTATCGTCACATATGGCCGTTACTACACACTCATTCAGCTGCTTGGTCCAACAAAAGCCTGTACATGTCTCTCGTTTGACATAGATATATATATACAGTCATATGAAAAAGTTTGGGCACCCCTATTAATGTTAACCTTTTTTCTTTATAACATTTTGGGTTTTTGCAACAGCTATTTCAGTTTCATATATCTAATAACTGATGGACTGAGTAATATTTCTGGATTGAAATGAGGTTTATTGTACTAACAGAAAATGTGCAATCCGCATTTAAACAAAATTTGACCGGTGCAAAAGTATGGGCACCTCAACATAAAAGTGACATTAATATTTTGTAGATCCTCCTTTTGCAAAAATAACAGCCTCTAGTCGCTTCCTGTAGCTTGTAATGAGTTCCTGGATCCTGGATGAAGGTAGATTTGACCATTTCTGTTTACAAAACAATTCCAGTTCAGTTAAGTTTGATGGTCGCCGAGCATGGACAGCACGCTTCAAATCATCCCACAGATTTTCAATGATATTCAGGTCTGGGGACTGGGATGGCCATTCCAGAACATTGTAATGGTTCCTCTGCATGAATGTCTGAGTAGATTTGGAGCGGTGTTTTGGATCATTGTCTTGCTGAAATATCCATCCCCTGCGTAACTTTAACTTCGTCACGGATTCTTGAACATTATTGTCAAGAATCTGCTGGTACTGAGTTGAATCCATGCGACCCTCAACCTTAACAAGATTCCCGGTGCCGGCATTGGCTACACAGCCCCAAAGTATGATGGAACCTCCACCAAATTTTACTGTGGGTAGTAAGTGCTTTTCTTGGAATGCCTTGCTTTTTTGCCTCCGTGCATAACGCCTTTTTGTATGACCAAACAACTCAATCTTTGTTTCTTCAGTCCACAGGACCTTCTTCCAAAATGTAACTGGCTTGTCCAAATGTGCTTTTGCATACCTGAGGCGACTCTGTTTGTGGCATGCTTGAGGAAACGGCTTTTTTCGCATCACTCTCCCATACAGCTTCTCCTTGTGCAACGTGCGCTGTATTGTTGACCGATGCACATTGACACGATCTGCAGCAAGATGATGTTGCAGGTCTTTGGAGGTGGTCTGTGGATTGTCCTTGACTGTTCTCACCATTCTTCATTTCTGCCTTTCTGATATTTTTCTTGGCCTGCCACTTCAGGGCTTAACAAGAACTGTACCTGTGTTCTTCCATTTCCTTACTATGTTACTCACAGTGGAAACTGACAATTTAAATCTCTGAGACAACTTTTTGTATCCTTCCCCTGAGCAACTATGTTGAATAATCTTTGTGAAGGGGGCGTGGCCTGCACGCTGATGGCGACAGCTGCTTGAAGGAGAGCTCTGTGCTGACAGCAGGATAAACCGGCTCTTATCAGCTCACAGATAACAGGATTACCAGCTACAGGAGGTGTGAGTAACCCCAGCCCCCAGCTATGCCTAAGGGGAGACCTAAAAAAACTGGCACTCCAGCCAAACTGACAGACTTCTTCCCCCTGGATAGGGATCTCTCCTCACCAAGCAAGATGGCTTCCCACTCAGCTTCTTCCCACTCCTCACAGGGAGAAACAGGCTGCACAGCCATTCCTCTGACAGAGGAAACAATGCAAGCTCTGCTGAAAACGCTGAGGGCTTCCTTGCAGGCTGATCTCAGAGAAATAGTAAGAGAGCTGAAGGAAGAGATCAGGTCTCTAGGGGTTCGCACAGAGCATGTAGAAACTAAGATGGCTGAATTTGCAACATCACATAACAATCTGATAGATGCTAACACAGCTTTGGAAAAGGAGGTGGAGGCACTAAAACTTAAAATCAGTGATATAGAGGACAGATCCCGAAGAAATAACCTAAAAATCAGAGGGATTCCCTCATCAGTAGCAGATAAAGACCTCCAGGAATACTTCCGCAAGTTTCTGCAGCTTATACTCCCTGGATGGGACACCAGAGACCTGATAGTGGACAGGATTCATAGAGTCCCTAAAGCCAAAGGCATAGATCCAGCTCTGCCTAAAGATGTCCTGGCTAGACTTCATTTCTATAAAACAAAAGAAGCTGTGCTTCACACACTGAGGGGAAATCCAGCCCTGCCAGACACCTTCATGGGACTAAAAATCTTCCCAGATCTTTCTGCTGCAACTCTTAATAAAAGAAGAGAATTTGCCCACCTTTCTAAACTCCTTAGAGATCAAGACATCAAGTACAAGTGGGGTTTTCCGGTGAAGATGATAATTTTCAAAGATGGAGGCACTCACATATGTCATACTCCTTCTCAGCTGGGCAAATTGCTGGATGACTGGGGAATAGCCCACCCACCAAACCCTGGTGGGCAGGAGAATCATAGAGGCCCTCCAGACAGGATTAACCCTGAATGGTCAGTAGCTTAGCTGGGACTCCTTCCTGCTTATGGCACCTGCTGTCCCTGCTCCTGTGACACGGGATGTCACATAGCCCCCCTGATGTTCTCGCCTATGGCGAGCGGTTATACACCGGGCACCCTACTCGGGGCAAACCGGTGTTGTTGGAATTTTTTTGTTTTTGTTCCTCTTCTCACAAATGTTCCTTAATTTTTTCTGGAAATTTCTCTCAATTCCTTGCTGGTCTAGCCCCTCTCATCCCTGATGGCGTTCCTAGGAATTCAACCCCCCCTGCGGCTCCAATATGAGAATTAAGATATTGTCTATTAATGTGAACGGACTCAACTCCCCAGCAAAAAGGTCAATGATGTGGAGAGAGGTGAAGGCATCTAACTGTGATATAGCGTGCATTCAGGAGACCCACCTTCTTTCCACAGATAATAAACGGCTACTTCATCCAAGCTTCCAACACACCTTTTTTGCTAATGACTCAAAAAAAAGAGGAGGAGTGGCCATTTTAATAAAGAACTCAGTGGCCTTTAAATTGTTAAATGTCAGTTATGGAGCGGATGGAAGATATATTATTTTGTCTTGTTATATCAACAGCGTCCCTTATACCTTGGCAACAGTCTACTCCCCAAATTCATCACAATTGACCTTTGCTAGGAAATTTTTCCAAGCATTCAAAGATACTGCCACAGGGGCGGAAATCATCTGTGGAGACTTTAATATACCTGTAATACGCTCCATGGATTGCTCCAACACCAGCATCCCACATGCTAAGGAACTTAAGCATCTCATCAATGAATTCCATTTTCATGACATCTGGAGATATTTGCACGCATCAGAAAGAGACTATACGTTCTTCTCTTCCAGGCATCGCTCATACAGTAGAATTGATTTTTTTTGGTCGACAGCAAATCTATAAGTAATTGTGTGGCAGCTGATATTGGTTTAATTACTTGGACAGATCATGCGCCGATCTCTTTGTCTGTCCAGGGTAGCTTTAATGTTCAAAATTCCCCTAGGTGGAGACTGAATACCAGCTTGCTTGGTAGGCAGAAGGTACATGATGAAGTAGAGTCAGTGTTAACAGAATATTTTAAACTTAATAATAATGGGGAAATTTCTGACGAGACCCTGTGGGCTGCTCATAAAGCCGTAGTCAGAGGGCAGCTCATAAAAATAGCCTCCATCCAAAAACGGAAAAAAGACGCAGATATTAAATATATATTAACCCGTATTCATCACCTTGAATCCCTGAATAAAGCCAAAGCATCCCCTAACTTGACTAAAGAAATTGTAACCCATAGATTCCAACTAAGATCCCTACTCCTGCAAAAATACGAACATAATCTTAAAAAAAAATAGATCGACATTTTATGCTATGGGGGATAGAGCGGGGTCCTTATTGGCAAGAAGGACGAAAAAACGTGAGATCCAATCTAAAATAGAATTCCTGAGGGACCCGAACGGAACAATCACTAGACATCCCATTGAAATAGCAGAAGCATTTGCGAAATACTATGAGGCCCTGTATAATCTAAAATATGATTCCAATACGTCACAGCCGACTCAAGTGGATATACAGGGTTTCCTAGACACCCTGGATCTTCCCCGGGTCTCAGATGAGCAATTAGAGGAACTTAATCTTCCCTTTACTACACATGAAATCCTAGGTGCCATCAAAATGACTAAGTCTAACTCTGCCCCGGGCCCCGATGGGCTGCCATACGAATATTACAAACAATTTACATCCACTCTGTCCCCCTTTATGTCAAAAACCTTCAATTTTTGGCAAAATAAAGGGTCAATTTCCCCAGACAGCTTAGAAGCGATAATTATCACGCTACCAAAGCCAGGGAAACCTGCAGACACCCCGGGTAATTTTAGGCCCATTTCACTCCTAAATTGTGATGTTAAAATTTATGCCAAACTAGTGGCAGATAGACTTCATAAAGTGATCCCGACCTTAGTGGCTCCAGACCAAGTTGGGTTTGTGACAGGGAGGCAATCTAAGGATGGCACCAGACGGATGCTTGACTTGATTGGACTGGTGGAGATATCGGGTGAACCCAGTGCATTCCTGTCTCTTGATGCTGAAAAAGCCTTTGACAGGGTGCACTGGGGATACCTGGAGAGAGTTCTAACAAAATTCGGGTTCTTGGGGAAAATCAAGTCATCCATTCTAGCCCTCTACTCTTACCCAAATGCGTCAGTGTTGGCATCGGGGTTTTTGTCATCTAAATTTCAAATAAGTAATGGCACCCGCCAGGGGTGTCCATTGTCTCCCGCTATTTTTGCTTTAGTGGTAGAACCTCTGGCGGAAGCTATACGAAAAAATATAGCCATTTCTGGTATAAGAGTTGGGGAATTTGAACATAAACTTGGTTTATACGCAGACGATGTGATAATTTCCTGTTCTAACCCTGCAGTGTCGATTCCAGCAGTGGTGAACACATTATCAAACTTTTCTAAAGTGTCGTATTATAAGCTTAATGCGGTAAAGTCTTTGATACTGCCGTTTAATGTACCGGTGGAGGCCAGGAGTGCGCTGGAGGGGGCCTTTCAATTCAAATGGTGCGACAGGGGGATACCTTATTTGGGTATTAAGCTGACACCATCGCAGATGTTAATTAAAGAAAATTTGGAACCTCTGATCCAAAATTTAGAAAAGGAATTGGGAAGGTATGAAAAAATATCATTGTCCTGGATGGCCAGGATACAGTCCTTTAAAATGGTTTTCTTACCCAAAATATTGTATGTGCTCAGATGCCTTCCCATCAAAATTTCTCACAAAACCCTGATGAAACTTCAATCGTTGACTAACAAATTTGTCTGGGGTAATAAAAGGGCTAGGGTCGCAGGTAAAGTGTTATACCCCCCATATGACTTAGGGGGATTGGGCACCCCAAACATAACGGCATATTATAAAGCCTTACTAATTGAATCACTAAAGGAATGGTGGCGTCCAGGTAATTCACATAGATGGGCTCAGATTGAAAATTTCCTGTCCCGCCAGGGCTCGGTCAGAAGAATGATGGAAGCAGAATATTTGAGCCGTTCACGGTTCTCCCTGTGTGTTCCCACCATGTCAGCCTCCCTGGAGGTCTGGCGAAATGACTTGATTCATAAGATTCAGATTCCTCTTTCAGAGATTTCCCTCAAGTCGTTGGAATCTCAAATCCCCTTTTTGAATCTGGCCAGGTGGGAGGGATCGGGCATTACAGTGCTGGCGGATCTATACTCTGATTTGGGTGTTAACCCCTTTAATGAAATAGTACGGGAACACCCCTCTTTAAAGGGCTGTTTCTATCAACATATCCAAATTAGTCATTTTCTGGCCTCTAAATTTCCTCCAAAGTTAAAGCCTCTGTTATCTACAATAAAAGCTTTGGTATTTAAAAAGATAATTAAATCCAAAGGTATCTCCTCGACATACAAATGGCTCAATAACCCCCCCGAAGAGAAAAAATCTCCTTATATGAATAAATGGGACGTGGAGTTGATTGTCTCTACCTCACCTTCAAACTGGCACTCGGCATCAGCAAATATCCAAAAATATTCCAAGTGTATAAATCATCTGGAGCAACTGAAAAAAGTACACATGCGATGGTATCGGTCCCCAGCCAACTTAGCACAGTTCCTCCCAAATTATTCGCCACATTGTTGGAAGGGCTGCCTCCAAAGGGGTACGCTTGGTCACTGCTGGTGGGCTTGTCCCAAGGTTTTCTCGTTCTGGTTGGAGGTGTTTGGCCTGATGGGTGAGCTGACAGGCAATCGTATTAATCCGAATCCGGCTCTGGCAGTGCTAAACGTGGGTATAGAGGAGTTCTCTTGGGAATCCAGGGGTTTATTAGTTCACATTCTAGTAGCTGCCAGATATTGCATAAGTTTGCACTGGAAATCCCCAAAGACGCCTACATTAGTTGAACTATATAACCGAATTAATCTCCAATGCCAATACGAGTTCTGTCTGGCTCACTCCATCCGCGCCAAAAACAAAATACTTCAGATTTGGGACACGTGGTTAAACTCTGTATATGCATCCCCTGTCAGGCATCTGTCTCCAGGGCAAACTGTTGATAATTAAAAACGGGTCAAATAGGCTCAAAGTGTGTGTTACGCAGGGAGTTCACCCATACCACATGTCAATAGTCAAGGTGTTTAAATCTCTGTTGTTGTTACTGCTCGGGCTACCCCGAAACGCCATCCAATTCCCTCCCTCCCCCCTCCCCCTCCCTGGTTGCTTCCTTGCAACCATCCATGGTTCTCCCCCTCTCCCCCACCTCTCTCTCCCCTCCCTTTTATCTTCCTTTCTTACTATCTGGTTCTGGTTGTTTGGATCCCTCATTTTGAGGATTAAAGAGTAAATTGGTAGGTTGACTCTATACGTATTGGGTATTGATTAACCTAAAAAAGTTGCAACTTGCATCAGACATGATTGGTGGTGGTGTGACAGGAAATGTGAATCATAATCAAAGGTGATACTACCACGTGTTACAGCGTTGTTTTCTTTGTGTATTATTGCCAATGATACCTGAATTTCTCCTTTTTGTAATGTAACTTCCTACAATAAAAATTGATTGGATTAAAAAAAAAAAAAAATAATCTTTGTTTTCAGATCATTTGAGAGCTGTTTTGAGGAGCCCATGATGCCACTCTTCATAGGAGATTCAAATAGGAGAACAACTTGCAAGTGGTCAACTTAAATACCTTTTCTCATGATTGGATACACCTGGCTATGAAGTTCAAAGCTCAATGTGGTTACAAAACCAATTTAGTGCTTTAGTAAGTCAGTAAAAAGTAGTTAGGAGTGTTGAAATCAAGAAATTGATAAGGGTGCCCATACTTTTGCACCAGTCAAATTTTGTTTAAATGCGGATTGCACATTTTCTGTTAGTACAATAAACCTCATTTCAATCCAGAAATATTACTCATTCCATCAGTTATTAGATATATGAAACTGAAATAGCTGTTGCAACAACCCAAATTGTTATAAAGAAAAAAGGTTAACATTAATAGGGGTGCCCAAACTTTTTCATATGACTGTATATATATATATATATATATATATATATATATATATATTAATTAATATATATACACTACCGTTCAAACGTTTGGGGTCAGTTTTATCTTTTCCATGAAAAATCATACTTTTATTTATAAAATGAGTTGCATACTGAATAGAAAATATAGTCAAGACATTGATGAGGTTAGAAATAATGATTTTCACTTGAAATAATAATTTTCTCCTTCAGACTTTGTTTTCACCACAGAAAGCTCCTTTGCAGCAATTCCAGCTTTGCAGACCTTTGGCATTCTAGCTGTTAATTTGCAGAGGTAATCTGGAGATATTTCACCTCATGCTTCCCCCTCCCACAAATTGGATTGGCTTGATGGGCACTTTTTGCTCACCATATGGTGAAGCTGCTCCCACAACAGCTCAATAGGGTTGAGGTCTGGTGACTGGACTGGCCACTCCATTACAGATAGAATACCAGCTACCTCCCTAAATAGTCCCATGTATAATTTGGAGGTGTGCTTTGGGTCATTGTCCTGTTGTAGGATGAAATTGGCTCCAATCAAGCGCTGTCCACAGGGTATGGCATGGCGTTACAAAATGGAGTGATAGGCGGGCTTTGCACGTTGCGACATCAGTAACAATGTGTTACCGATGCTGCAGCGATAGTCCCGCCCCCGTCGCACGTGCGATATCTAGTGAAAGCTGCCGTAGCGATTATTATCGCTACGGCAGCTTCACACGCACATACCTGCCGTGCGACGTCCCTCTGGCCGGCGACCCGCCTCCTTCCTTAGGGGTGCGGGTCGTGCGGCGTCACAGCGACGTCACACGGCAGGCGGCCAATTGAAGCGGAGGGGCGGAGATGAGCAGGATGTAAACATCCCGCCCACCTCCGTCCTTCTCATTGCAGCCGGCGGCAGGTAAGGTGATGTTCCTCGCTCCTGCGGCTTCACACACAGCGATGTGTGCTGCCGCAGGAACGAGGAATTACATCGTACCTGTCGCACCATCGGCATTATGGAAATGACGGAGGCTGCAGCGATGATACGATAACGACGCTTTTGCGCTCGTTCATCGTATCAAAAAGGTTTTACACTTTGCGATATCGACTGCGACGCCGGATGTGCGTCACTTTCGATTTGACCCCATCGACATTGCACGTGCAATGTCGCAACGTGCAAAGCCGCCCATAGCCTTCCTTATTCAAAATTCCTTTTACCTTCTACAAATCTCCCACTTTACCAGCACCAAAGCAACCCCAGACCATCACATTACCTCCACCATGCTTGACAGATGGCATCAGGTACTCTTCCAGCATCTTTTCAGTAGTTCTGCGTCTCACAAATGTTCTTCTGTGTGATCCAAACACCTCAAACTTCAATTCGTCTGTCCATAACAATTTTTTTCCAATCTTCTTCTGTCTGTCTTCTTTTACCCATATTAATCTTTTCCTTTTATTAGCCAGTTTCAGATACGGCTTTTTCTTTGCGACTCTGCCCTGTAGGCCAGCATCCCGGAGTCGCCTCTTCACTGTAGACGTTGACACTGGCGTTTTGCAGGTACTATTTAATGAAGCTGCCAGTTGAGGACCTGTGAGGCATCAATTTCTCAAACTAGAGACTCTAATGTACTTGTTTTGTTGCTCAGTTGTGCAGCGGGGCCTCCCACTTCTCTTTCTACTCTGGTTAGAGCCTGTTTGTGCTCTCCTCTGAAGGGAGTAGTCCACACCGTTGTAGGAAATCTTCAGTTTCTTGGCAATTTTTTGCATGTGTACCGCCCCAACAGCGATCGAACCGCTCGGATTTGGGTGTCGCTACTCGTGGCTCGAGGGTCTCCGGACCCGGGGGCTCAGGGTCACTCTAAAATGTAATGGGGGATTATTTACAGGGGATTAGATAGTTTGTGACGCCACCCATGGTGTGTGGTAACGGGGAGTACCGCTGCTGCCATTGGGAGTACCCGGGGTGATGGAATGGGGGCAGCCAGATGACGTTACCCTCCATGAGTAGGGAAGGCCCCGGGACTCTGGATAATGGGGGTTTTGCAGGGGAGCGCAGGCTCGCTGGGAGCAGGGGGTGATCAGGTACTCACTCAGAAGGAAAGCAGACGCTGACAATGTAGTAAACCAAGTCTCTGGGTGCCGTTGCCCTCTTGGGGGAGCTCGTCTGGGTCTGCATCCCCTGCAATACTGCCTGATGTTCCAGAGCCTGCGTCCGTGCACATATTTTAGTAGTGGCCAAGTAGCCTGTAAGCTTGAAGCTGTCTGGGCCCCGCTCACGCTTGGGATTTCAGTGGGCTGCTTTGGTTGGAAAGCCCTATCCCCCTCACTGCGCTAGTACCCCCGATCTCTGAGATCCGTGGGGACAGTCCATAAAGGCCCTATCCGCCATAGGTTACTTGCCAGGTTGCTTGAATCCTCTCCCCGACCTAGGGTCCAGTACCCCGATGTGCTTTTGGTCCCAGACCAGCTATTGTACCTGCTGATGACCGTCCTCCGAGGCTAAGCCAGGCACCCAGTCCCAATATCCCGCTACCGGGTCTCCGACTCCTCCGGATCCAGACCACCATCTGAAACCCAATCTTCTCCTTCCCAGGAGCCACACGCTCCCTCCTAGCTCCTCACTGCTTGAGGGCTACCACTGGACTGATTGTCACCTCCCACCTCCCTGCCTGACCCCTAGGTGGGCGGCCCTATTCCAGCTTAGCAGCCCACTGGTGTGCCTGACAGGGTGTCGTGCGAGGTGTGATTGGGATTTTTGGATGCTGATGGAGGCAGTGCTGCAAGTTGGGAACCCGGAACCAAGAGGGGTTGAGTCCTGCACTAATAAAAAAGAGCGTGCAGTCCCCTGTGACGTCCTGCCTAGTCCAGGGGCATCACACATGGAATATCCTTAATTTCTAAGAACAAGAATGGACTGTTGAGTTTCACATGAAAGTTCTCTTTTTCTGGCCATTTTGAGAGTTTAATGGAAGCAACAAATGTAATTGCTCAAGATTTTCAACTAGCTCAAAGGAAGGTCAGTTATATAGCTTCTCTAATCAGCAAAACTATTTTCAGCTGTGCTAACATACTTGCACAAGAGTTTTCAAGAATTTCTAAACATCCATTAGCCTTCTAACACAGTTAGCAAATACAATGTACCATTAGAACACTGGAGTGGTGGTTGTTGGAAATGGGCCTCTATACACCTATATAGATATTGCATTCAAAACCAGACGTTTGCAGCCAGAATAGTCATTTACCACATTAACAATGTATAGAGGGTATTTCTGTTTAATTTAATGTTAGCTTCATTGAAAAAAAATGTGCTTTTCTCTCAAAAATAAGGAAATATCTAAAGCGGGCTTTACACGCTACGATATAACTAACGAGATGTCGGCGGAGTCACGTCGTAAGTGACGCACATCCGGCATCGTTAGTGATATCGTAGCGTGTGACAGCTCTGAACGAGCAGAAATACTCACCTTCTTGTTCATCGCTGACACATCGCTCATTTTCTAAAAATTGAATGTCCCGTTGTTCATCGTACCCAGGGTAGCACACGTCACTCCGTGTGACACCCCGGGAATGATGAACACAGCTTACCTGCGGCCGTCGGCAATGCGGAAGGAAGGAGGTGGGCGGGATGTTACGTTCCGCTCATCTCCGCCCCTCCGCTTCTATTGGCCGGCTGCTGTGTGACGTCCACTTGTGGACCCGTGGAAGCCTAATCAGTAGGCGAAACGGCCGTCGTCCTGTTCTAAGGAGCCGGCTCACAGCGCGTCTCCAGCCTTTTACCTTGCACCGATGTGAATAAAACTGATTTCCTGCACAGCGGATCGAGTGCGGTCTTTTCTTCATTCCTTGGAGTATGCTATAGCGCCACACGACCATCCCTACCCTCACCTACTGTATATTCACCCATCCCTTGTAGACTGTGAGCCCTCGCAGGCAGGGTCCTTGCTTCTCCTGTAACTGTCTGTGCATTGTATTGTTCATGATTATTGTACTTGTCCCTACTATGTGTACTCCTTTCAGATGGAATAAATGGTGCTATAATAATAATAAATCTATATATATAATTGCCTTACTCTGTCTGTCTGTCTGTCTGTCTTGCTCCAAAATGATGTCATTACAGTGACAACCACCGCCACAGCGCGTGTGCTAAAGAGCCTGCGACCAACGGCTCAGCTAAGTGAACAGCACGAACTAGGTGCGACAGGACGACGCCCGACATCTTTCCCCGCAGCCACACGGAGCCCCAATACCCCAGTGAGTGCTGCACCCCCCAGGAGCCTACACCGGCAACCCAGCCGACACATACCCATGCATCGCTGGGATCGTGCCAGGAGCCAGTGTACGCTGGTAACCATGGTACACATCGGGTAACTAAGCAAAGCGCTTTGCATAGTTACCCGATTGTGTACCATGGTAACCAGCGTAACTCGGCTCCACCCCCCCGCACTCCGCCCTCCGCATGTATACACTACACACACATGCACGCATGCACGCACACACACACGAATAGTCACCTATCCCCAGCCATGCAGTCCTCGGCACTGATGTCCTCAGCGCCATGGCCCCACTCGGCTCCACCCCACCGCACTCCGCCCTCTGCATGTATATACTGAACACACCCCGGCACTACTGCACCCATCATCCCCGCACACACGCAGGCACTATCTCACCCATCATCATCCCCGCCCACTCCCCGGCACTACCGCACTCATAATCATCACCGCGCACACAAGCACTACCGCACTCATCATCATCACCGTACACACAAGCACTACCGCACTCATCATCATCCCCGCACACACGCAGGCACTACCGCACCCATCATCATCCCCGCACACACCCCGGCACTACCGCACTCATAATCATCACCGCACACACAAGCACTACCACACTCATCATAATCACCACACACAAGCACTACCGCACTCATCATCATCCCCGCACACACGCAGGCACTACCGCACTCATAATCATCACCGCACACACAAGCACTACCGCACTCATCATCATCACCGCACACACCAGCACTACCGCACTCATCATCATTCCTGCACACACACAGGCACTACCGAACCCATCATCATCCCCGCACACACCCCGGCACTACCGCACACTTCATCATTCCCGCACACACGCAAGCACTACCTGAGTGAAGTCTCCGGTGACAGCGCGGCTCACTTCAGTTGCTGCGTGGAGCTGACACAGATCGGTCGTGTTCTACGGCGCTCCCTGTCAGCTTCATGTAGCAGAGCTGAAAGCGTCATGTGGATTACTTCGGACCTGGATGGGTGTTTGGGGATTAATAAAGTGGTAAATGAGGAGTTTTTTTTGTCTTTTATTCCAAATAAAGGATTTTTCGGGTGTATGTGTTTATTTACTTTCACTTACAGGTTAATCATGGAAGGTATCTCGGGGAGACGCCTGCCATGATTAACCTAGGACTTAGTGGCAGCTATCAGCTGCCATTTAACTCCATATTACACCGATTGCCACCGCACCAGGGCAATTCGGGATGAGCCAGGTAGACATCTAATGGATACGGCAATTCCGGGCGACTGCTGGCTGATATTGTTAGGGTGGTGGGCCCCCCATAACGTGGCGATCCCCATCCTGACAATACCAGCCTTCAGCCGTGTGGCTTTATCTTGGCTGGTATCAAAATTGGGTGGGACCGCAGGTTTTTTTTTAATTATTTATTGTACCGCACGATATAGACCCGCCCACTGGCTGCTGTGATTGGTTGCAGTGAGACAGCTGTCGCTCAGCGTGGGGGCGTGTCTGACTGCAACCAATCATAGGCGCCGGTGGGCGAGGGAAGCAGGGAATACGAGATTGCATAATGAGCGGCCAGCATTTTCAAAAGCAGGAGAAGCCGCCAGAGCAGTGTGAACGCCGTACAGCGCTGCGCCGGTGATTAGTGAGTATGAGAGAGGGGGAGAGAGGGGGGTGGGGGAGAGAAGGGGATGGGGGTGAGAGGATGGTGGGGAGGGAGGGGGGGGAGAGACCAGGAGTGATTTTAAACGATTTAGATCGTTCTGCTGGACATGCTGAGCATGCGCAGTAGAACATGACGGGATCCGTCAGCGGATTCCGCCGCTTAGTGCATTTCGGCCGAATCCGCCCCCATAGACAATCATTAGACACCTTGGCGGATTCTAACAGAATCCGTTAAGGTGCGATATTATAACGACCCAAAAACATGCAGCGTTCACTCCGCCCGACGCTGCGTCAAATTAACGACACAGCATCATCCAGCGGATGCAACGCAGACACTTATGTTACAGTGCGTCGTCAATACAAGTCTATGGAGAATAGCGCAGTGCATTAACGGACTGCGCTATTCTCCATAGCGGCGGATTGCGCTGAATGCAAGTGTGAAAGTGCCCGAAGACACACACACACACCTGGATAGTTACCTGTCCCCAGCCATACATTCTCCGCCGGCACTGACATCCTCAGCGCCATGGCCCCGCTCGGCTCTACCCCCCCTGCACTCCGCCCCCTGCACACATTACCCCGCAGGATGGGGGCACATGTCAGGATGGTGGCTGCACCACGATGGGGGCACATACCAGCATTGGGCCATATCACAGTATCAGCATATTTTTACTTAACTTTACACTGTTCATGGCCTTCTTTCATTACAAGCCATGGACATCATTAAACATTAGACTCATCTATTAAAACTGTTCCTTCTGTTGTTTGTCATTTTAAAACCAATAAACAATTATAAGAATACTAAATTGAACCTAACCCATCCAGTCCATTCATTACATTATTATTCAATCTGCTAACCTACATACACATTCTAGACTACCCGATACGTTAGAATCGGGCCACCTTCTAGTAATAATAATGATAATAGTAATAATAATCCCTCACACATCCAGGCACCACTGCTACCTCTAGGGCCTACTGCACCCCATATGCTCCTCAGGGCTAATTCTGTACACAGTATCTTTGCTCTAGAATAGGACTTTAACCATGGAGGTCACATCGTTTTATACCGCCACAATGTGAGCTGTGATGCTGCAACTTAGTGTGACCTCCGATGAACGACTCTGGCTAAGGCGATGGCACGTGCAAACAGAGTGGGCTCTGCGTGCCATAGGTTCGCCATCACTGCTCTGGGACATACATTGCTTTGAGGAAAAGTGTATGGGTCTATAGTTTATTACCTCTATTTTGGGACTTTTAGGGCACCTTAGGGACAATCAACAGTAAGCGGGGTCACTATTTGCGCTTATCATCAGGGTGCCAACCTCTGCAGTATGGTAGTAACACAATGCATTGATAGTTGCTCCAATATCCTGCTTTCTTTTATAAACTCTAATTGGGAGTTATCCCTTATATTGAGTGGATTAGCTGGTATTTGTGTTTTATTTTTGTGTGTGCTATATGTGGGATGTTTTAATCTGATATCAATAAAATTAATGTCTTTATAGGGATTTTGTTTTGTTGAGTAGCAAACCTATTGTGGATCCAAAAAAATGAATAATGTTTTCACCCCTATTTGAGAAGTCATCCCTTTTTCACATATTTGCTGCAAAAGCAGTTAATATGTAGCAGATTTCAAAGGCCAGCTTCCACAGCCTAAAAAAGCACAATAATAATGAGTTTTTATATAAATCCTATTCACTTCTCTCTAGCTGTATTACAATGCATTTATTGCCCTGCATAAAAATGCAGCATAAAAATGCACAAAATACTCATTATGGGAACTTAGCCTAAGGGTATATACATCCAACACCTGAAAGAGCACTTGAAAAATGCTGAAAACGGTGAATATGATATCTGCAATGTCAAAGCAAGCATGTTCAATCTTTTTAACCTTGTTTTAATTGCTTAAAAGGAATCTGTCAGGTCCCTTATGCGTTCTAACCTACAAGCAGGGTGATGTGTGGCCTAGTAACCCCTTCCTACCCATCCCCGTGTTGTAATATTGTGAAATATGTATGTATAAAAATATGTTTTATTACTTACATGTTCCCTATGTATATGAGCAAGGCTCTAGCCCCTGTTGGCGTGATACCATGGATTTACATGAGCGACGTCCCCATCGCTCCTTGAGATCCCGAGCGTGCGCACATATCAGCCTTGTTATATGGGTGCTTGCTTCTTGGCTTCAGATGCACACTGTGCGTGGTCCGAACCGCAGAAGTTTTCTGCAGTTCGGGACAGGGACGTGATACCATGGAACGCATGCAAACACCCACAGGGCGATGCGACGCCCAGGGGACTCGAGGCTCTGATCATTTACATAGGGAACACGTTAGTAATAAAAGCATATATATTTATACATTCATATTACACAATATTACAACACAGGGAAGGGTAGGAAGAGGTTCCTTGGCAAACACATCACCCTGCTTGTAGGTTAGAATGCATATGGGACCTGACAGGTTCCCTTTAAATCTTTGAAAGCTCAGAACCAGCTACAAGGAGTGACCTGTCCATTTTTTGAGGTGAATACTTGTAAATACAGACAAAAAGACTGACGGCACTCACCAAATTGAAATGTGAACAAGTGCATAACTGAACATGACATAAAATACAAAAAAAGACAGTTTGCACTCCGATAATGCTAAAGTATGGAAACCATGAATGTGTGAACATAGACCTGCATTACTGCTAAGGAAAATCTAAGAAAAATTAGATATTTAGCATATAGAAATGGCCGTTTGTATATATGGCTAGTTGCCACTTCACGGCATATCTCAAATGGGTACCTAATTTATGCTGAAGCCTCGCTCTGGGTTAAAAACCTCCTGTGCATGGGCAAGTAAGAACCTGCTATTGCTATATAGGATAAGTTTGCTTGTGGCAAGTGGGGGAGGGGTGCATGGTCAGAAGGTATGACCCACTTAAATATAGACAAAAAGACTGACGGCACTCACCAAATTGAAATGTGAACAGGTGCATAACTGAACATGACATAAAATACAAAAAAAAACCAGTTTGTACTATGATAATGCTAAAGTATGGAAACCATGAATGTGTGAACATAGACCTGCATTACTGCTAAAGGAAATCTAAGACAAATGAGATACTTAGCATATAGAAATGGCCGTTTGTATATCTGCTCAGTTGAGTTCAATTTGGTGAGTGCCGTCAGTCTTTTTGTCTATATTTAAGAGGGTCATACCTTCTGACTGTGCAGCCCTCCTCCACTTTCCACAAGTAATCTTATCCTATATAGAAGGTTCCTACTTGCCCATACACAGGAGGTTTTTAACCCAGAGAGAGGCTTCAGCATAAATTAGGTGCCCAGATACGAGATAAGCTCCCCATCCTGAGAATACCAGCCTTCAGCTGTATGGCTTTATCTGGCTGGTATTAAAATTGGGGGGACCGCACGCCGTTTTTTTTTAATTATTTATTTATTTATTTTACTGCACAGTATAGACACGCCCACCGGCTGCTGTGATTGGGTGCAGTGAGACACCTATCACTCAGCGTGGGGGCGTGTCTCACTGCAACCAATCATAGGCGCCGGTGGGCAGGGAACACAGGGAATACGAGATTGATTAATGAGCGGCCGGCTTTTTCAAAAGAGGAAAAGCCGCCGGAGTTTAGTGAACAGCTGTGCAGCGCTGCGGCACTGATCGGGGAACGGTAAGTATGAGAGAGGGGGGAGACTGACCGACAGACTGTGAGAGGGGGACAGACAAGACAGAGAGAGACAGACAGAGCGAGACCGACCGACGGGAGATAGAATGAAAAAAAAAAATGACCGACATCGCTAGTAAAAAGCACAAAACGTGCGTTTTGGACATCGGAGTGCCACACAATGTTTTTACGTAAAATCTTTCATGTAATAATCTCAAAAAGTAACATACACCAGCTCTATCTCACTATTGGGTATGTGCCCTTAACATTTCCGCCATGAAAATTAATTTTGGTGTCATTTTGGAAGGTTTTCTGGTGAGTCCGTAAAAATGGCGTAAAACGCGGACAAAATTGTTCACAGCTGTGACTTTTGAGTGATAAATGCTTCAAGGGGTCTTCCCCATGTTGTTGCCATGTCATTTGAGCACTCTTCTGAGACTTTTGTGACATTTTTAGGGTTTCTACATGCTGCCGGAGGTCATTTCAGAAAAATACTCGGGTCTCCCATAGGATAACATTGGGCTCGGTGCTCGGGCCGAGTACACGAGTATCTTGGGATGCTCGGCCCGAGCCTCGAGCACCCGAGCTTTTTGGTACTCGCTCATCACTAGTACTCATATACACAGTCATAATCAAAAAGATGTTGGCAGTGAGGCTTCCAGAAAAAAATGACCAAAAGGAAGGAAATGAAGATGCTTCAGAAAAAAACACCAACAATATTTTTCTGGAGTATCTTCTACTTTAAAATCTCTGTGTCTGAAGACACCATATGCACATACCCATAGACATAAGAGGTTAAATAAAAGGTCCAAAATTAAAGTTGAATATAATTCTAAATGATTGTCTATTTAATGGAATAAATCAATCAATCACTTTCTTATATACTTTAATTTAAAACTCAGCAGCCCCACAGGCTGATCGCCTCCATGCCACGCCGCATTGATGCAGTAATTCACTCAAAAGGAGCCCCGACCAAGTATTGAGGCATTTACTATAAATTTCCAGGTGGCAGTGGGGACATTGGTTTCAGTCAATACCATAAGTAACGTACTCCAACGCAATGGTCTCCGTTCCAGACGAGCCCGTAAGGTACCTTTACTTTCAAAGTGTCATGTCAAGGCTCGACTACAGTTTGCTCATGATCACTTGGAGGACTCTGAGACAGACTGGTTCAAGGTTCTCTGGTCTGATGAGACCAAGATCGAGATCTTTGGTGCCAACCACACACGTGACGTTTGGAGACTGGATGGCACTGCATACGACCCCAAGAATACCATCCCTACAGTCAAGCATGGTGGTGGCAGCATCATGCTGTGCTGTGGGGCTGTTTCTCAGCCAAGGGGCCTGGCCATCTGGTCCGCATCCATGGGAAGATGGATAGCACGGCCTACATGGAGATTTTGGCCAAGAACCTCCGCTCCTCCATCAAGGATCTTAAGATGGGTCGTCATTTCATCTTCCAACAAGACAACGACCCAAAGCACACAGCCAAGAAAACCAAGGCCTGGTTCAAGAGGGAAAAAATCAAGGTGTTGCAGTGGCCTAGTCAGTCTCCTGACCTTAACCCAATTGAAAACTTGTGGAAGGAGCTCAAGATTAAAGTCCACATGAGACACCCAAAGAACCTAGATAACTTGGAGAAGATCTGCATGGAGGAGTAGGCCAAGATAACTCCAGAGACCTGTGCCGACCTGATCAGGTCTTATAAAAGACGATTATTAGCTGTAATTGCAAACAAGGGTTATTCCACAAAATATTAAACCTAGGGGTTGAATAATAATTGACCCACACTTTTATGTTGAAAATTTATTAAAATTTAACTGAGCAACATAACTTGTTGGTTTGTAAGATTTATGCATCTGTTAATAAATCCTGCTCTTGTTTGAAGTTTGCAGGCTCCAACTTACCGTATTTTTCGCTTTATAAGACGCACTTTTCCTCCCCAAATTTTGGGAGGAAAATGGGGGGTGCGTCTTATAAAGCGGTAGCGGGGGGGGGGGGTTCTGTCTGAGGCGATCGGGCGGCCGGGTGCCTGTGGCTGCATGCAAGCGGCCGGGTACCTGTACTTGCGTGCAGCGGCAGCCGGGTACCCGTGGCTGTGTGCGGGCGGCAGCGGGTGCTGTGTGTGGTCGGCAGCCGGGTACCTGTGCTTGCATGCGGTGGCAGACGGGTACCCATGGCTGTGTGCGGGCGGCAGCCGGGTGCTGTGTGCGAGCGGCAGTCGGGTGCCCGTGCGGGCGGCAGCCGGCTGCCGCCCTCACACAGGTACCCGGCTGCCGCCCTCACACAGTTACCCCGCTGCCGCCCGCACACAGCCATGGGTACCCGGCTGCCACCGCACGCAAGCACAGGTACCCGGCGGCTTGTACGCAGGGTGGGCGGGCAGCCTGCTAGCATGGGGGCGGGCGGCTGTGCAGCTTACCAGTTGTCCGCGGTCCCACTTTCAAATGATGGCGCCGGTGGAGCTCTTGGATGAGAGCTCCATCTGCGCACGCGCTGCTCCGGGAGTCAGCGCGTGCGCAGATGGAGCCCTTGGATGAGAGCTCCATCTGCGCATGCGTCGCTCCGGGCGCCATTACTTGAATCGGGACCGTGGACACACTCCACCACTGAGCCGTCGCCGCCGCTCCCACCACTGAGCCATCGCCGCCGCTCCCACCACTGAGCCGTCGCCGCCGCTGCCACCACTGAACCGGGACCGCGGACACACTCCACCACTGAGCAGTCCCTGCCGCTGCCACCACTGAGCAGTTGCCGCCGCTCCCACCACTGAGCCGTCGCCGCCACTCCCACCACTGAGCCGTCGCCGCCGCTGCCACCACTGAACCGGGACCGCGGACACACTCCACCACTGAGCAGTCCCTGCCGCTGCCACCACTGAGCAGTTGCCGCCGCTCCCACCACTGAGCCGTCGCTGCCACTCCCACCACTGAGCCGTCGCCGCCGCTGCCACCACTGAACCGGGACCGCAGACACACTCCACCACTGAGCAGTCCCTGCCACCACTGAGCAGTCGCCACCGCCGCTGCCACCACTGAACCGGGACCGCGGACACACTCCACCACTGAGCAGTCCCTGCCACCACTGAGCAGTCGCCGCCGCCACTGCCACCACTGAACCGGGACCGCGGACACTCACTGCACCGGCCTGCTGCACGGCTCACCCGCCACGGCTGCTGCCGCCACCACGGACCCCACGGATCCTGCCACCGCGGACGCCACCGCGCCTGCAACCACGGACGCCACGGCACCTGCAACCAAGGACCCCGCTGCCACTGACCTGCCGCGCCTGCCAGCACAACCTGTGCCTCCTGTGACCCCGCTTCACCACCACTGCTGCCCCCCTCCGGTAAGAGAACACCGGAGTATAAGACAGACCCCATTTTTCTTTTTTTTACCTTTTTCTATGTCTAAGTTTGGGGTGCGTCTTATATTCCGGTGCGTCTTATAAAGCGAAAAATACGGTATTTGCATCTTATCAAACCTGCTAAATCTGCAGGGGGTTGAATACTACTTGTAGGCACTGTATGCTTTTCCCTTTTTGTATTGAATTATTGAAATAAATTAACTTTTTGATGTAATTGTAATTTACTGAGATATACTTGTAAGTTCAACTTTGGTTTTGGAACACAATTTTAATTTCACTAGAACAAATGATTTCTGAATTACATTTTCTATATATTTATTGCAATAACTCTTTTATCTTTGCACAGTCATAGTTACTGTATACTATTGCATAACACTATGTAACACAATTTCTGTTCCCAAGTTATGATCATAGAATTAAAACATAATTATTTACTAGAACAGTGACATTGGAACAGGGTTAACAACTTGATTTTTTTTTATTTTTCTGGACAACTTATCAAAAATTTACACATAGACATTATTTTTTACTGACACATTGGAAATCCATAAGAAATCATTAAGATTATAAGTGATATTAGTCTACAGCCCATAAAGAAAATATCAGTTGCATTCAGTGAAAACTGTAAAATGATGATAATTGCAGTCAAAATAATCAGTATAAGTTTCTTCAGCATCAAAAAAAATCATGGATGCCTTAAATGTCTTTTTATAGACTGGACAAAATATTCACCAATTTTTACGGACTATCCTGGAGTTTCTGGACGGTTGGAATAAAGCTCAATTATTCTTTATTCTTGTATTTTGGATAGGAGCACTTCCCTTTTAGTATCTTGGTCATATTCCTGTGACGCTCTGGGCTATGCTGAAGTGCTGAAGTTTCTATTTTTAGTGAGACTGACATGACCTTGATCTCCATTGCAATTTACTAATGGTTTTAACCTCTTAGCCTACTTATTAGCAGGTGATAACTTTATGGCATATCATAGAAGCTTTATAAATGTTTAGACCCCGACATAGTATACTATTTACAAATAACAACCCTTTAATGTGACCAATTAAAATATGAAAGGTTATAACAACATAGAGTAATTCTACATGTAAAGTCACAGTAATAATAATAATAATAATAATAATTGATATGTAATACATACATTGTAGATTGTCAGCTCACCTATCAGAAGATCAATTGCATGGAGGCTCATAGGGTCACTAGTTTCAGTAACAAGTAGACATGAAATATAATTCCAGCATCAAAGTCCTCTTTTAAAACACTTTCATCATCAATACAACAGGCAAACGCATTTCAGACAAAGTCAGTCCAGATGCTAATAATTGTGTAGTACATCATTTTTGTCTGTTCTTCCAAGCATATATTAGCATGGTCACATTCACAGTCATTTCTATCCTTCCTTTGTATGACTCCATTACATTAAAAAATGAAGGAAATTACAACAACACCTCTAATGTGACAGATGTTATATATCGGGCTTCAAAGGGCTCATTTTTGCTGTATCAGTGAAAACAGTTCACACTTTGTGTTACAATTCCACCACTCAGTTTGTATTGGACGCTGAGGGTGACAGATCAGTCATCCTATAGAATCAGGGTCATGCTGAGCTGTCAGTTTGATAATTGACAGTTCAGCAGGCCAATCTGTGGCGCCCTGGACAAGCCAGGTCGTCACAGGTACTACACCAACACACCCTACACCCCGGCTAGGCACACCGAGGCCAAACACAAATCCTTGTTGCCTTCCTCCAGGGGCTGATGTCCACACCAGGGGGTGGGCCAGGCGGTTGGTCCCGCCCACCGAGGATTTCACAGTCCTGGAGGCGGGAAGAGTTTTCAGAACAGTTTTGGAGAGGAAAGGAGCAGTAGAGGAGACTGACCGTGTCCGGGTATGTGGCCCGGGCACACAGCAAGGTTGGCAGACAGTGGTGACCGTCTGCAGGAGAGGCTGATTGGAGTGAACTGTAAGGACCGGGGACGGGCGGTGGCCCGCCGGTACCGGATCGGGGAGTGAAGAGAAGCCAGCACCATCCGGCAGGGCCTACGGACCCCGACCAGGCTAGGAGTCGCCGTAAAACCGGTCAAATCCGTTAGCGAAGGGAACCTCTGGGGTTTCCCAACAGCCAAGACCCGATTGAAGGCAACAGCTCACACCGTAGAGGGAAACACAGTCACCGCCAAGGCTACAGTTCCCAGGGCCAGAGCCTGCGGGCAAAAGGGGCTCCCTCAGCCTCCATCCAAGCTAAGGAGCGGGTTACCGGTGGGAAGCCATTGGAACCGTAAACACAAGACAGGTGCAGGGAAAGACAGTCACCATCAACCTACCGGGAGGAGAACAACCGCAGCCGCCTGTGGGACCCGTCCATCCAGCCGTTTGTTTGACCAGAGACTCTGTGTGAATTACTGGCTGAGTGAGTACCACCGTGCCATGCGGGACAGCGCTGCCCCCGCGACCCTGCACCTCACCAGGCCCCGTAACCCGCCTGCCATCCCTAAAACCCTCACCGGGGCCCCGGGACAACCAACCCCCTACCCATGGAGGGGAGAACCAACATCCAAGCTGCTCCCTGTCATTGCTCCCGGGATCCCCGTCCAGAGCAGCGGTGGTGTCACAACCTCACCACAACCGTGGGTGGCGTCACGGACAATATCCCCAAACCACACCACCCCCTTTCACTCACGGGCGAGGAGCGCTGCTCGAGTCCCCGGGATCCGGCCCACCGCTCGAGCCACCACCGAGCAGCAGCAGCCGGACCCGAGCAATGGGTGAGCGCAGTGTCCCCTCCTCCGCCCGCGACAACTTGGCGTCATGAACAGGATCTTATCGCTCTGCCGTCTGGTAGAGGTGCGCCTTGTGACCGCTGGAGGTGTCCGGCTGAAAATTTGGAGAAGCCGCCATTTTGAGCGCGAAAAGTCCCCGCTCGAGCGTCTTCCCGAGTAGTGTAGGCGCGAAAGCTGAAACCCCGCCCCTGTAGAGGAGGAGCCGGAAAAACACTAAGGGGGACGGATGGCATCTGGCCGCATGTGAACCGCGGCTGTGAAAGCAGGGACGCCGGGACTCTGCGATCTGCTGGTTCCTGGAAAATATGTTTGCCCCACCCAGCTATGCAGAGGCTACAGAGCTGGTGCCCGGAACGGCGGCATGGCTCAGGGCCCGAACGGCAGGGATCTGCTGACGCTACCGGAGTCAGATATGTATGCTGATGGAGCAGTGGACCGCAGAGGTGGAGGAGGTAGCTGCAGTCGCCCGGGTGTATGGAATGGAGGCCATGATGGAGGAGCTGGTGAGTGACCCACGCCCCTGTGTCCCCAAGGGACCGGCCGTTGCGGCTGAGGGACCCGGTCTACCCCTGGCCCCCATGCCGCCTCCGTCTTCCCTGCCTGTGCACCACACTACTGCTGGTCTGTCTGACGTACACCCCCTCGTGACGGTAGCCGAAAGAGTGGTGAGCCCGGAGACTGCGGCAGCTGGCGGCAACCTGCCTGGCGCAGGGACAGATGATAGTGACTCCGGACTTGATTCAGAGCCCGTTTCGGAAGAGGATGAAGGAGTCGTCGCCCTGTATGGCATGGAGGCCACTTATATCCCCCGGAGCGGAAATAACGGATACCGGGCGGCCCTTCCTCGTCGCGCTTGCTATGCACTGGAGGGGCTGGTGCCTGTGGTCTTCCACCCGGGACCGGGTGAGGAGGACGAGAGTGAGCAGTGAAGTCGGCGGTCCCCCGCCAAAAAGTTGTCCCCGTTGGGACCATCAGCACCGTTGTTGAGTGAACAGTTTGAAAGCTTTTGAATGACAAGTGAAATATGAATCAACCGAAGAAGTTACCTGATTGAACCGTGATTGAACCGGCCGTTGCCGGCAACTGTTGTCCCCGTAGGGACTATCTGCAACCGTTGCATAAGAAACTGCTTATGGACATGCCTGAGAACTTGCAGGGCAACCACAAACTTAGTGGAATGTAAATAAAAAGGTTTTTGGCTTGACACCATTACCGCCTCCGGAGAGGCTGATTTGGGAGGATGGGCCTGGAGGAAAGGGATGGCCCAGGCCCGCCACTACCGTAACCGGTGGCGATCCTCTGGGGGTTCAGGGGTCCCCATGGACGCGGGTCCCCTGAAAGAGACAGAACCTGCTCAGGCAACTTGGTGCTGGACTGGGGTCAAGGGGTGCTGCCTGTTTCTTAGGGGCAGCATCAGGGCCAGGTTGTTTGGGTGGGAGAAGAGCGGAAGCCGTACTGTTGTAAAATGTTTTATAATGCTTTTACATGTTTTACCGTTTTACTCTTTTCCAGTTTTGAAAATAAAACCTGTGATGGACGGGCAGCCCGCGGACGGTCTGCATTTTACTAAGGGGGAATGTGGCGCCCTGGACAAGCCAGGTCATCACAGGTACTACACCAACACACCCTACTCCCCGGCTAGGCACACCGAGGCCAAACACAAACCTTGTTGCCTTCCTCCAGGGGCTGATGTCCACACCAGGGGGTGGGCCAGGCGGTTGGTCCCGCCCACCAAGGAGTTCACAGTCCTGGAGGCGGGAAGAGTTTTCAGAACAGTTTTGGAGAGGAAAGGAGCAGTAGAGGAGACTGACCGTGTCCGGGTGTGTGGCCTAGTCACACAGCAAGGTTGGCAGACGGTGGTGACCGTCTGCAGGAGAGGCTGATTGGAGTGAACCGTAAGGACCGGGGACGGGCGGTGGCCTGCCAGTACCGGATCGGGGAGTGAAGAGAAGCCAGCACCATCCGGCAGGGCCTACGGACCCCGACCAGGCTAGGAGTCGCCGTAAAACCGGTCAAATCCGTTAGCGAAGGGAACCTCCGGGGTTTCCCAGCAGCCAAGACCCGATTGAAGGCAACAGCTCACACCGTAGAGGGAAACACAGTCACCGCCAAGGCTACAGTTCCCAGGGCCAGAGCCTGCGGGCAAAAGGGGCTCCCTCAGCATCCATCCAAGCTGAGGAGCGGGTTACCGGTGGGAAGCCATTGGAACCGTAAACACAACACAGGTGCAGGGAAAGACAGTCACCATCAACCTACCGGGAGGAGAACAACCGCAGCCGCCTGTGGGACCCGTCCATCCAGCCGTTTGTTTGACCAGAGACTCTGTGTGAATTACTGGCTGAGTGAGTACCACCGTGCCGTGCGGCACAGCGCTGCCCCCGCGACCCTGCACCTCACCAGGCCCCGTAACCCGCCTGCCATCCCTAAAACCCTCACCGGGGCCCCGGGACAACCAACCCCCTACCCAAACTGCTCCCTGTCATCGCTCCCGGGATCCCCGTCCAGAGCAGCGGTGGTGTCACAACCTCACCACAACCGTGGGTGGCGTCACGGACAATATCCCCAAACCACACCACCCCCTTTCACTCACGGGCGAGGAGCGCCGCTCAAGTCCCCGGGATCTGGCCCACCGCTCGAGCCACCACCAAGCAGCAGCAGCAGCCGGACCCAAGCAGTGGGTGAGCGCAGCGTCCCCTCCTCCGCCCGCGACAAATCTGAGGCAGGGTGTGCTGAGCTGTCGATATTGTAATGGCTCCATTTTGAGGCTTTGACGTGATGATCTGTCAGTATTTTGGGTGATTGTTCAGCCACCTAGTCAGGATCAGGGCATGCCAGGATTCATACAGGTGTCTGCTGTGCTGAGTGGTTGCCTGGCTAGTTAGGTGGCTGTCAGTCTCTGATTACTGCTAATAATTCTAATCACCGCACACTCAGAAGTACAGTAGTTTACAAAAAGGGTTCAAAGTTTATTTACAAATGTGGCACAGGGCAGTAGGTGGTGTCGGGAATTGAGCGACTAAAACAACGTTTCGACCCTCCATGGGTCTTGTTCACATTGTCGCTCAGATATACAATGCAAGAGGCGCTCCTGTGTCTGTATCCATTAGTGGTAACCAATGGTGGGTACCTTCTGAGTCCTGGTCAATATAATGCACCAGCATCTTGGTGTGTCGCCCAGGGATAGGGAATACTCATATCTGGGCCAAGGGGTTGCTTCTGAAGGTATCACGGTGGCGTGACCCGGTCTGTGATCCCAGGCTCCACAGCAAAAAGGGGTGATTATATACTGGAGAGATTTGGTAGTCTATGTTCCGTGACGCCACCCATGGTGTGCGGTGATGTAATGGAGCACCACCGCTACCGGTCACAGGATCCCGGGGATGGTAATGGGCAGCAAGGTGGTGATTTTCCCTCCACGGGTTGGGTGTTGATGTCCCGGGACCCCGGTGTGATGGATTGGGGAGTAACGGGTGCAGTCCACGGCTTGGACCGGGTGGTGCAGGAGTACTCACATTATAAGGCAATAACTGACACGAGTCCAAGAATTAACCAAGTTGCTGGTTACTGGGGCCCACGGCTGCTGTGAGGACGGGTCCCACACCCGTGTGTGTAATTCGGGTGTTTTTCTCCTGCCTGGTGTCTGTGTCTGTGTCTGCTCCGTACACAAGAAGCGGCTGGCCTATTCCTGAGGCCCTCACTGCCACTTCTCCTAGCTCCCACCGGAGATGCCTCAAGACTTCTCTCCTCCTGCAGACTGACTGAAACTACACTCTGCTCTCCCCAAGCTCCTCTCTCCCCCTCCTGTTTTCTTGAGGAGGGGGCGAGTGGGGCCTGATTGGCTGGTGTGGGAAACTCCCCAAGGGAGAGTGAGCTCTGCACCATAAAGATGTATGCAGACCACTGTGACACCCTGGTTTTGCCAGGGTGGCACATTGGCATGGCAGGGTTTATTATAATTACTTAGCCTTTAAGATGAATAGGGTTGATCTGGCGTCCCAGAGCCTTGTAGTGGCAGTGTACTGCCTTAAAGATCTGCACTCGCGCACCTGAATCCTGGTAGCTGTGTTGCTGTGGTAGTGTCCCACTACACCGTGTGCAGAATTATTAGGCAAGTTGTATTTTAGAGGATTTTTTTTATTATTGATCAACAACTATGTTCTCAATTAACCCAAAAGACTCAAAAATATCAAAGCTTAATATTTTTGGAGGTTGGAGTGGGTTTTTTTTAGATTTGGCTATCTTAGGAGGATATCTGTTTGTCCAGGTAACTATTACTGTGCAGAATTATTAGGCAACTTAATAAAAAACAAATATATTCCCATCTTACTTGTTTATTTTCACCAGGTAAACCAATATAACTGTACAAAATTTAGAAATAAACATTTCTGACATGCAAAAAGAAAATCCCCAAAAATTAGTGACCAATATAGCCACCTTTCTTTATGATGACACTCAACAGCCTACCATCCATAGATTCTGCCAGTTGCTTGATTTGTTTACGCTTAACATTGCATGCAGCAGCCACCACAGCCTCCCAGACACTGTTTTGAGAGGTGTACTGTTTTCCCTCCCTGTAGATCTCACACTTTATGAGGGACCACAGGTTCGCTATGGGGTTCTGATCAGGTGAACAAGGGGGCCATGTCATTATTTTTTAATCTTTTAGACCTTTACTCGCCAGCTACGCTGTGGAGTAGTTGGATGCATGTGATGGAGCATTGTTCTGCATGAAAATCATGTTTTTCTTGAACGATACCGACTTCTTCCTGTACCACTGCTTGAAGAAGTTGTCTTCCAGAAACTGGCAGTAGGTCTGGGAGTTGAGCTTCACTCCATCCTCAACCCGAAAAGTTCCCACAAGTTCATCTTTGATGATACCAGCCCATACCAGAACCCCACCTCAACCTTGCTGGCGTATGAGTCGGAATGGAGCTCTCTGCCCTTTACTTATCCAGCCTCTGGCCCATACATCTGGCCCATCAAGAGTCACTCTCATTTCATCAGTCCATAAAACCTTTGAAAAATCAGTCTTAAAATATTTCTTGGCCCAGTCGTGACGCTTTATCTTATGTTTCTTGTTCAAAGGTGGTCATTTTTTAGCCTTTCTTACCTTGGCCATGTCCCTGAGTATGGCACACCTTGTGCTTTTTGTTACTCCAGTAACATTGCAGCTCTGAAATATGGCCAAACTGGTGGCAAATGGCATCTTGGCAGCTTCACGCTTGATTTTCCTCAATTCATGGGCACTTATTTTGTGCCTTTTTTGCACAACACGCTTCTTGCAACCCTGTTGGCTATTTGCCATGGAACGCTTGATTGTTCGGTGATCATGCTTCAAAATTTTGGCAATTTCAAGACTGCTGCATCCCTCTGCAAGACTTCTCATAATTTGGACTTTTCAGAGCCTGTCAAATCTCTCTTTTGATCCATTTTGCCAAAGGAAAGGAAGTTGCCTAATAATTAAGCACACCTTATATAGGGTGTTGATGTCATTACACCACACCCCTCCTTATTACAGAGATGCACATCACCTGATTTACTTAATTGGTAGTTGGCTCTCAAGCCTATACAGCTTGGAGTAGGACAACATGTATAAAAATTATCAAGTGATCAAAATACTCATTTGCCTAATAATTCTGCACACAGTGTACTGTGATGGGCACTATGGGGACTACTGATGTACAGGGATCGACCTCGTTTCACAGATGAATGTCGTTGTTGGAGGGAATAAGATCACATCCAGCAGATTTCTAAGTAAAACAAGATTCCCCATTTATTTAGAGGAAGTACTGCATATTTATACAATTAGCTTTTTAGGTGTAGCAAAGAGATGATATGCTAAACGTTAGCATTTTATGAGTTGTATTAGCATTTTACCACTGATTAGTTATATTTTAATCTTCTACATTATATATCAATTGCAGATGAATGTGTTTATAGGTTACATCTCATGCTTTTGATTAACATAGTGTGGGCATATTGCCATGGCGGGGTGTGTATCTCTTATATATGAGAACTGGATATTGCATTTCTTCTCAGCAGGAGGCGAGTAATGAACCAGCAAGTAATGAAGATGGGTGATTTATTTCTACATGTTTCAAAGTGTATCCTCACGTCTTCATCAGGAAAACCACCGATGGATTTAATGATGAAAAAGTGAGGATATACTGTGAAACCTGTAGAAATAAAGCACCCATCTTCATTACTCGCTGGTTTGGACCATTTTTTTCTTTACAGTAGCACAGGTTTCTCTCTACATTTTTTTATCTGGTACCTGTAGTTCTGCTTCACCCTTTGAGTTCATGGATCCTGCAGCAGTTATTCACGTTCATTTACTGGTTGTGGGTTGCACAAGCACACAGGGTGAGTGACCACCTTTTGTCATCTCTTTTATGTAAATTGGGTAAGACCCTATTGCGATTTTTATCCACACCTTTTACATTAACTATTAGATCTGCAATGGCATTCAAAGGGGTCAAAGGCACATCTCGGTTTTCTTAGACCCAATGCAAAAATGTAGTTTCATGCCTCCTCCTATACAAAGCTTAAGCGGTTTGAATTAAATGCTCATATGTGATTTGTATTACATGAATACAGCCCCAGAACCCCAATCAGTACAGAAATGTATCACAAGATCCACTATCAGTACAGAACTACATCACCAGAACCATCAACAGTACAAAAATACTGTATCAAAACAACTGTCAGTGCATGAATACATCAACAGAAACACCATCAGTACACAAATACATCACCAAAACTACCATTAGTACATAAATGCATCACCAGAAAAATAATCAGTACAGAAATACAGTTTCATGACAATTATCAGTACAGGATTATTTGACTACAACCCCCATCATTACAGAAATACATTAATAAAATAACCAACAATACTGAAATACAACAGAACCACCAACAGAGAAATACATCACCAGAACCACATTCAGTACCTAAATACAGTACATTACCAGAACCACCATCCATACATGAGTACATCACCAGAACTATCAATAGTAGATGAATACATTGCCAGAAGCACCATCGGTAAAGAAATACAGCATCACAATCTCAAACAGCATGGAATTGCAGCCTTATAACCATAATCATTACATAAATACATTGTGATGACTCAGCGTCAATTAGAAAAACAGGTCACTTGTGTGAGGGTGAACTATTCTTAATTATGACAGACTTATTGCTCCTTTCTTTATAGAGTCAAGAGACATGGGATATTATTTCTTGTGAGATTGTCCCCTGCCCTTTTTGAATGCTAACTTGTGGAATGCCTGATGATTGCAGATTGCATCAGCCCCCTTTCAGTGTACTAGTGTGCGTCATTTGAAGGGCAATTGTACTAGTAAGCAATGAGGAAACAGCCTTGATTATCTTCCAACAATCCAGTTGCCCTGAAATGGTAACTGAGGTATGGGAAAAGGGGTCTGCTCCTATCACCGATGATTCTGCTGGACGTCAGCCTAGGGACCATGATTCCAGCTGATGGATTACAGAACTGCTCCAGTACCCAACACTGACTCCACAAATTCTATTGGAGATCCTAGGTTGGGACTATCTAGTCCCCTGGCCACATACCTCGCTGTGCTCAGTGGCTTCCTAAGCTTACCACTATCTGCTCTTAGTAGGTTCCCACCAAAAGTGGGATGCTACTGGCTGAGGTAGTTGCCCTGGATACCGCAAAGTTGAGTAGGTTCTAACATTTAGTGAGTCAGTGGAAGGGTGAGACTCTGTCACTTGCACCATCTCGTGTCCTTGCTGTGAATATACTATATACTCTTGTATGCTGGGAATCCAATAAAGACTTACGGGAGTGTAGTAACCTCACCTTGTGTTATATATGTAGTGTTCTTCCCACAGGAAAGGAGTATGGATGTTCAGTGGGATGAGCCCTGGTCTATGCAGTCTTTCTAAAGACAGCCAGGCCAGTGGATGAAAGTACCCCTGACCCTTGTTGCTCAACATACATCACAGAACCAACATCAGTACTAAAATAGAGCATCACAACTACCATCAGTACAGTAATAAAACACCAAAACCACCATCAGTACTGAAACACATCACCAGGGCCACCATCAGTACAAAGATACATTACCACAACATCTCTATCCAGAAAAACAGTATCTCAACCATTATGAGCACAGGAATACATAACCACAACTACCATCAGTGCAGAATTACATCACCAAAACCACCTATAGCCAGAAATAGAGCAGCAGAACCACCCCAAATACATAAATACAGCAACACAACCACAATCATTACAGAAATGTATTGCGAGAACCTCCATCAGTACAGAAGTACATTGCTAGAAGCACCAACAGTACAGGAATACAACATCAGAACTACCAACAGGATAGAACTACATTACCAGACCCATAATCAGTACACAAATACATCCCTTAAACCACAATCAGTACATGAATCTATCACCAGAACTACCATCAGTACATAAATATAGCATCAAGCTTTGTACAGCAATCAATTGTAATGTCAGGTCAGCCCCATAAATAATTGTATCTCTTGAATCTACAACATCCAGATGCCCTTGATAATGGTATGATGACACAGAGTTGTTGTTACCAGCCATAATCAGACTGTGGACGATACAGGAACCACAGCGCTCATGAGATGCAGGCAGTATCACAAATAAACATTTACATCTATGTACTTTTATAGATGACATCTTCTTTGATTGGAATCATTCTCCTTCTTTTCTTCTCCATCTGGTCAAGATGACATGATGACATTTCATCCATAGCTCATCTCTGCAGCCTTCTATTTTCTCTGGTCTTCTGCACCATATTCTGACATGGTGCCCTTAAAAAACAGTGTCTTGACTTAGATTCTGAATCAACATTATCTGCCCTATGCTGTGCCCCTGAATAATTACCCCTCATTGTGCTTACTGCTGAAAACATGACCCCAGTACTGTCCCCCTCATGGTACATGGCCTCCACACTGTAATCTTCTTTACAAACTTAATCTCTCTTCACACTGTCCCCTTACACTGCAATCAAGTATCCAATCTGTCAACTAAAGATATGATTGGATTCAGCATCCTAGCACTAATATGGCACTGGCTTTACTTTATATACGAAAATTCTGCTGCTTAGTTCCCTGTAACACAAATAAATATGTTTACTAATATACACAATTTTGAAAGTTAAACATTTCAGTAAATAAGGATTTAATATAAGTATATAAAAAAAACTCTAAAATATTAAGAATATAGTAATAAATTCTGCTTTTTTTCCAGTCCTGACGGAACCTGTGTACCCAATTTGAAGATACAGTAGGCCTCCCTGCAAAACAGCTTGCGATTACGATCACCTCCGCATATTGAAAGATTAACTCTCTCAATATCTTGGCATAGTAAATCCAATGCTTTATGAACAGACGTGAATTGAAACAAAACGGCTGGAACATTACATGCTGTACTGCCGATATCCGATAAGTGGCGTTTAGTGTGGATTTTAATAGGACCAGTTGCGCAGCCTATATATTGTAGTTTGCAAATATTACAGGACTCCAAATATATGACAAAGGCAGTGTTACAATTAATGTACTGTTGAACATTGTAATTGTTGCCATTAGACATTGAAGAGAATAATGTTGAGTTCCTCATAACAGAACAATAAGTAAATACCTTATGACCATATTTATAAGAACCCTTCTGTTGTATCTAAGATAAAGATTTATGGGGATTTTCTAAAAGTAAACATAGAGACAAAAGATTATCAATAGTTTAGCCCTACATGAAACATGTGATATCTTCTTGTTTTAAACTTTTTGAAAAAACCCAGATCTTGATATAAAACAGTTAACAAAGCACAGATATTACATACAGGTAGAAAATCATTACCTTATGATGTTGAAAAAACTACTGATTGTTTAATATTTTTGTGTCAATTACAATATCCAAGAGGTGAATCACGATTCCTTTTCAGAAATGTCACCATCATAAAAATGTATTTTAATACAAGTAAATTCACCTAATGGAATATTTTTTGTAACATGTCCAATATGGAAAGATGTTCATAGCAGTATGGTATTTCCCACAATTGATTTACAAAAAGAAGCAGGAATAACTTGCTCAGGTTGTATATTCATTCTCAAATTCTAATTCAAAATCAATGCAAATTAAAGCAATCTGAATTGAAAAAATTAATTATGTCTTGTATGGCCTTCACATTGCCATGCCAAATAATGAGCAGGTCGTCTATGTAGTGGCCATACAATACAATATGTGACACTCGCTCAGACTCAATAGCATGTAGATATTTGAACTGCCACTATGCCCTGTGAATATTAGCAATGGATGGGGAAAATTTGGCTTCCATTGAAGCACCAGTTCTTTGCAAGAGTACAATTGAGTAAAATGAAAAATAATAAAAAAATGGTGTAAATAAATAATAATAAATAATATACAATAGAACACCCAAAATCCTGTCATTCTAATGTATAATTGTTATACATATTCAATAACAACCTTAGGGCTAACAAAGCTTGATCATGGGGTATGGAACTGTATAAAGAAGTCACACGTGCGGTTATCCAACAGTAATTATGCTTCTATTTGAAATTATTAAGCACTAGGAGAACACAAATGCTGTCCTTAATTTGGCCTGGAATGAGATTAATTAATGGTTGTAAAAAACTATCAGCCCATTCACCCACATTTTCATTCAATGTCCATTTCAGTAACAATGGGGTGAAATGATGGAAGAAAAACCCCATTATGAATTTTTGGAAGAAAATGAAATAGGGCAATTTTGAGGTGTTCATTAATGATGTAATCAGTATCCTTTTAAATGAGAATTCACAATGTTAACTCTTCTTGGACCAATTTATATAGGTTATTTTTATATTGGGAGGTTGGATTAGAATTACATTTTTGATAGGTAGAATCATCTTAAGGCATACTCAAATTTTGATGTTGATAAAATACCCCTATTCAATATAACAACAGAACCCTTCTTGTCCTCTTGACCGAGGAGTTCATCCATCTCTTTTAGTTCTGGCTTCCATTCCTCTTAAAGAAGGATTATATTTATTTGTATTTTTCCAAGTGTGTTTTTCATTACACAAGGATACCAAAAGTTCCTCAACCAGTTCTTGAAACTGATCTAAACAAGTAGGTCAGGAATTAACCTGATAGAAACCATGATTTTTAGGAGCAAAAGACGTTGAATGATCACTACTACCTATATCATTAGTTTGGCATATTTATTTTGCATAGATGATTTAAGAACCTGCAGTGAAAACAAAAATTAAGGTTAGGTTACAAATCATTAGAAATATAGGTGTCATCATTAATATAATTCATATGCAATCAATCATCTGAAAAAAAAAAAAGTGTTTTTTGATTGTCAAAGCTCTAGAAACATTTTTAACGTCTACAATAGTTTGATACAAGGCAAATTCACATGAGGGAGACAAAGACAATTCACATCCAATTGTGATTATGAGTGTGTTTTAGCCGATATACAGTATTACACACTTGATAATCATTTATTTGTAAGTCTGTCTGGGATAGCGGTGTGTACTTTTGTGTTTTCATCATGCTCATCATGTAGTATAGAAGTCCGTTGGATCTTGCCTTTTTTCTTTTTCATCGTTCCAAAAATCTTTCTCGAGATATATCAATAGCAGCTGATCTACAAGTAGCCATATCTGAAATATAAATCCATGAGTCTAAATCCTCCTCACACTCCCTCTCCACTGAATATTGTCCCCTCCATACTGTGCCCTTACACTGTCCCTCCATGTTGCCCTCTCCCTATACTGTCCCCCACACTACCTAGTCTGTATATTGTGTTCCCACACATAGTTATTTTAACCTGTTTGTTATCACTTAGTTTTATTGGACTAAATAAAATAAATGCTTTTACCCACCAGATGGATGTGCGGAGATTCTTAATGTGATGGTGGGATAAGGGGGAGGTGTATCTTGCTGTACAGATTCCTATTTTAAGCTTGGTTCACTGTCCATTATTTGTACTGCTTCTGTGTACATTGTATTGTTTGTAAGTAATCACCCCGTATAGTGCAAGGTTATAACCTCTTGAGGCGCTTCCGTCCATGGGTGTGGGAGGAAGGTGGGCCTAGAGTCCACCTACTGTAAACTTTCTGCTTACCTGGGAGATTCAGGCAGTCAGTAGGAGAACTTGAAGGGAGAAAGATTGAACCGCTGGGAGAAGCTGGGACTTCTCAGAGAGACCAGGACATTTATCGCTTATTGGGTTATATTCATATTTCTGGACTAATTTTACCCTCTGTTTTGTGGATTATGTTATGGACCATTTGATTTGCTTGGAATAAATGCTCTTTGGATTGTATCGCCATCTCTCACTCTGTTGACTGGGTGATATGGGAGAAGGACCCCGTCACACTCAATTTCTGTTTCCTCTGGTACATTGCTGTTCTCTCATAGCTGTCTCTGAGCACATACCGGCAATATATTTACCTGGCACTTCAGCATTAATGGCATGGTAAGCTTTTATTTTTTTTTCCTATATCTACACACACTTTCTTTCCCCATATTGTCCCCTTACACATTTCTCCCCAAATTCTGTCCCTCACATTCCCACCTACAAATCCCTTACACATTCCCCACCACTCACCATGCTGTCTCCTCACACATCCCCCTGCCCATATCATCTCACACATTTCCTTTCACTGCCCATACTGTTTCCTCACACAGCCCCCTGCCCATATTGTCTCCTCACACATCCTCCCCTGCAGTTAATGTTTCCTCATACATTTCCCCCATGCCCATATTATCTCTGCACACATTCCTCCATGCCCATACTGTTTCTTCACCCATTTTCCCTCCCTTTCATGCCTTTATTGTCACTTCACACATCACCCCGATGCCCATACTGTCTTTCCATTCCACTCATTCCACCCTGCCATACTATCTCTGAAAATATTCTCCTCCTCCAGGCAATTCTGTCTCTTTACACATTCCCCATCTACCCATAGTCTCTTCATATATTACCTCCCCTCTCTGCTCAAACGGTTTATTTCTACATCCCCCTGCACAAAGTATCTCTTCACACAATTTTTGCTTCATACATTTTAACTCCTGCCCATTCTGTCTCCTTACACATCCCCTACCCATACTGTCTCTTCAATTATTTACTCCCCTCCCTGTCCATATTGTTATATCATACATTTTCTCTCCTCCCTGCCCATACTATCTCTTTACACATTTCTTATCCTCACCCTACTGTCTCTGCACATATTTTCCCCCATCCCTTGCCTATATTGTTTCTTTACACATTTCCTCCTCTCCCTATACTATCTCGTTCTCCTGTGTCATGCTGACTTAATCGTGCTGTTGATGTCATCCTGACTCAAAATTGCCTGCAGTCAGGGATTCCATTGCCCATGTTCCTAAAACATGACAGTATAACAGAATGTTGGGAACCAGCATGTTACACTCTCTGGACTGACTGTTCAGCTTGACAGCTGGCTAAGAGAATAGTTGAATCACATGTTGGGGACAGCAAAATTCAGCCACCTAGCAGATACCGTGGATGCCACATCAAATGGCCCAATGGTGCTCCCCTGCTGGCTGCACCTAGGGAAAATGCCACATCTGAAGGGTATGACCACTTTATTTTAGCAATTTGCAGGGGACATGGATTTGTGGCACACACATTTTTCCTGCAGTGCGTAGAGGAGGCTTATGGACTTGTCTGGCCGTATACTCCTCAACCATTAACCATTGTAAAGAAGACAATACTAACAGGAAGAGAACCCCTCCGCACTTCAAGCTCACTTTCAATATTTGAGCCTGTGACCCGGCTCCTTGCTTGTTCTCGCACGACAACCTGCACCAGTGAACCTATTTCCTCACATCTCCTTCAATCTCTCTCCCCAGCTGTCACTACCTATCAAAAAAATGTTTAACCTCTCTCTTTCATCAGGTACCTTTCATTCATCATTTAAACATGCCATCATAACCCCTCTACTTAAAAAAACCTTCCCTCGACCAGAACTGCGCTGCTAACTACAGACCAGTCTCTAATCTTCCCTTCATCTCTAAGCTCCTGGAGCGCTTGGTCCACTCTCGGCTAAATCGCTATCTATCTTAAAACTCGCTTCTTAATCCCTCTCAATCTGATTTCCTCTCTTTACACTCCGCCGAAATGGCCCTCACGAAAGTCTCCAATGATCTATTAACAGCAAAATCAAATGGCCACTATTCCCTAATGTTTCTTTTAGATTTCTCAGCTGCTTTTGACACTGTGGATTACCAACTCCTGCTCACCATGCTCGGCTTTATTGGCCTCAAGGACACCACTCTTGCTTGGTTCTAATATATCACTGACTGCTCCTTCGCTGTTTCCTTTGCCGCCTCTTACTCCGCTCCATTCCCCCTCAACTTCGGGGTTCCTCAAGGTACAGTCTTGGGCCCCCTCCTCTTCTCTCTATACATTTCCGCTATTGGACAAACTATCAGCAGATTTGGTTTCCAGTATCACTCTATGCTGATAACACCCAATTTTACACATCATCTCCGAACATCACCCCTGCTTTATTACAAAATACCAGGGATTGTCTGTCTGCGGTCTCTCAAAGCATGTCCTCCCTCTATCTGAAACTGAATCTCTCCAAAAAAAGTTTCTTGTGTTTCCTTCCTCTACTAACCAACCTATACTCGACATCTCAATTACCTTCGATGATTTAATCATTACTCCCAAGCGGCATTCTCGCTGTCTTGGGGTTATATTTGAACTTCCCTTTATTCCCCATATACAATCACTCACTCGCTCATGTCACTTGCATCTTAAAATCATCTCCAGAATCCGACCGTTTCTTACCTACGAAACTGCAAAAACCCATACTGTCGATCTTATTCATCCTCGTCTGGACTATTGCAACTCTTTTACTGATCGGTCTCCCTCTGACCAAACATTCTCCTCTCCAATCCATCCTGAATGCAGCAGCCAGGGTCGTATTCCTGTCCAGCCACTTCACTGATGCCTTCACCCTGTGCCAGTCATTACACTGGCTACCTATCTGCTACAGAATACAATACAAACTTATATATCTCACCCACAAAGCTTTCCACAGATCTGTACCACCTTACATCTCCTCCCTCATCTCTATCTATCATCCTACCCGCCCCATCCATTCCGCAAATGATCTTAGACTGACATCCTCCATAATACGAACCTCACACCTCCGTCTCCAAGACTTTTTTCGTGCCGCGCCAGTTTTCTGGAATGCACTACCCCAAACAATGCGACCAATATCCAGCCCCCAAGTTTTTAAGCGTGCATTAAAAACACATCTCTTCAGACAAGTTTATCATCATAACTTACTAACCTAACTCTCCCCTGTCCCACCTTCTAAATGCTATTCATAACCTTTTCCCTCCTATTTCTGTCCTCACATCTGCCATACATCCAATAGCACGTAAGAGCACCTAGAAGGTTACTGTCTAATGACCAGCTCATTCATCTTTATATGAAATCAATAAATTATCATAACGATGGCCAGACCAGATACTACAAGAACGCTTTACCTTTTTTGTCCCCCTATTTCCCCATAGATTGTAACCTTTCGAGCAGGGCCCTCATTCCTACTGTATCTGCTATTTTGTTTTGTTTTTATCTGTACAAACCCCACCCCACTTGATTGTACAGTGCTACAGAATATGTTGGCGCTATAAAAATAAACTTTTTTTTATTATTATTATCATTATTATTATTATTATCTACCACTATACCGTTACCGATAACATCAGTGTCAGTGTTTGTACAGCAATTTGTTTTCAACAAACAGCAGGGCCATCCGCAGACCTTCCCCTATACCTACTATTAGGGTGCAACACCATAGTTGTAAACGTAGTTAGTCGGTTAGGGACTGAGTGTAGCCCGCTTTACACGCTACAGTATATCTTACGATGTGTCGGCGGGGTCACGTCGTAAGTGACGCACATCCGGCATCGTAAGGTACATTGTAGTGTGTGACAGGTACGTGCGATTGCGATTGAACGTTTAAACGTTCATCGCATACATGTCGTTGAATCCTGACAAACTGCACGTCAGGTTGTTCAATGTTCCCGAGGCAGCACACATCGCAGTGTGTGACACCCCGGGAACATTGAACAGATCTTACCTGCCTTCCGCGGCTCCAGACGGAAATGTGGAAGGAAAGAGGTGGGCGGGATGTTTACATCCCGCTCATCTCCGCCCCTCCGCTTCTATTGGCCGGCTGCTGCGTGACGTCGCTGTGACGCTGAAAGTCCCTCCCACTCCAGGAAGTGGATGTTCGCCGCCCACATCGAGGTTGTATGGATGGGTAAGTATGTGTGACGGGGGTTAATCGTTTGTGCGGCATGTTCAACAAATTGAACATGCCACACATACGATGGGGGCGTTGCAAATCGCATACGATATCGTATGCGAAATTGCAACGTGTAAAGCAGGCTTAAGAAGTTTTGTTTCCCATTGGAAATTATTGTTGGCTCTTTGGTTACCATTCATGTTATCCATCTCTTCAAATTGTCATCAATTTTCCTGTTGCGGCCACATGCAGTGAGGTTGGCTACATTGCCATAGACGTTAAACGTCTGAACAATATGTGCAACTGTAGTAATGGACCACCAAGCTGCTTTTAGATGGACTTATAGTCTTTACCTTTAACATGTTAAACTATAGTTTTCTTTCTAATCTCTTGAGACAACTCTCTCATTAGCTTTCTTTGCTCCATGTTCAGTATGGTACACACGTACACACTATGATACCAAACAGCACAGTGACTACTTTCTACCTTTCAACCCCTTAACGACCGGGGGCCATAAAATTACATCCTAGTGGTCATAGCGTTAATCCCCCCGGGTGCCGGGGGCAGTCAGGGGGATCCACATACATGTCAGCTGATTTCTACAGCTGACATGTCTGCCTACCAGGTACCAGCAGATCTGCGATCTGCCTTACCTGTTAACCCCTTAAATGCCGCTGTGAATCTGTGATAGCGGCATTATACTAGTGGTTGTGGTGTTCCGTTTATTCACCGCCCGACACCGTAAGTCACGTGATGTGATCACGTGTATCTGATAGTTGTCATAGAATGACTTCTGTAGCTCACATGACTCACTTTCTGCCTCACATGGCTGAGAGCTGTGTGAGATAGGAGAAGGAGAGAGCATATCTGGTGTTCACAGCTGTGCAGCTGTGATCAGCAGATATGGAAGAGCGATCAAACTGCTGATTCTTATTGTCCCCTTGAAGGACTAGTAAAATTAAAAAAAAAATTAAAAAAAAGTTTTGAAAACTTAAAAAAAAATAAAAAAAAATATAAAAGTTCAAATCATGTCCCTTTTGCCCCATTGAAAATTAAAGGGTTAAAAAAATATAGATATATACTGTATATATATATATATATATATATATATATACTGTATACTGTGTGTATATATATATATATATATATATATACACAGACACATTTGGTATTGCCATGTTCAGAAATGCCCAATCTATCAAAATTTAAAAGGGCATAGCGGCAACAAAATTCAATACGCCAAAATTACACTTTTGGTCGCCACAAATTTTGTGCAAAATACAATAACATGCGATGAAAACGTACAATCTGTGCAAAAATGGTACTGTTAAAAATGTCAGCTCGAGATTAAAAAAATAAGCCAAAACGTGCGCCACTTTTTTTGGACAAACTTCTGATTTTTTTTTCTTATATAAAAGTAAACCTATTCATGCTTAATGTCTACGACCTCGCACTGACCTGAGGAATCACACCCACACATCCGTTTTACCATATAGTTAACACAGTAAATAAAATATCTCAAAAACAATTGTATTGCACTTTTTTTGCTATTTTTCCGAATTTTGGATTTTTTTGCCGTTTTCCAGTACACTATATAGTAAAACTCATAATTTAATTTAAAAGTACAACTCGTTCCGCAAAAACCGTGCCCTCACATGCCTATATTGACGAAAAAATAAAAATGTTACGGTTCTCGGAAGAAGGATGGCAAAAAAACCCCAAAAAACAGAAGCGCAAAATTGGCTGGTTGTGAAGGAGTTAAATAGGCAGACTGACTGATTATAAGTTTGTAGACACCTGTTTTGCAAATTGCAGGTCACACCTTAGCTTAACATGTCCCTATGGTCAAATTATTTTCAATCTTTTCTAGAGGTATCATCATTCTTGTCCAGGCAATTTTCATTAGTTTTTTTTTCTGTTGATTTACAATTCAAAAGCAAGGTCTCATTTTCATTATATTCTTGATAATCATTATAAACTTGATATTCAGTAAGTGATATTGAAAAATACTTTTGTCAGTTTCAATTTATTTCAGTAACCATTGTGTGTTTTTGTTTAATTTACCAGAAGAGTACCAACAGTTTTGTCTATGTTTTTAACAAGAGGGGACAGTTAGTAATAAGTGATAGAGCTGTACATAACAAGAGAGGATGCTGCAAGTGCATCTCAGTAAATTAGAATATCATCAAAAAGTTCATTTATTTCAGTAATTCAATACAAAAAGGGAAACACATGTATTATACAGAGTAACTACACACAGATGGATCTATTTCTATATATTATATAGAGTCAATACACAGAGGGATCTATTCCTATATATATTATATAGTCATTACACACAGAGGGATCTATTCCTATATATATTATATAGAGTCATTACACACAGAGGAATCTATTCCTATATATATTATATAGAGTCATTACACACAGAGGGATCTATTCCTATATATATTATATAGAGTAATTGCACACAGAGGGATCTATTCCTATATATTATATAAAGTCATTACACACAGAGTGATCTATTTCTATATATTATATAGAGTCATTTCAAACAGAATGATCTATTTCAAGTGTTTATTTCTCTTAATATTGATGATTATGGCTTACAGCCAATGCAAACTCAAAAGGCATTGTGATGGTGGGATATGGGGGGAGGTGTATCATGTTGTGCAGATTCCTATTTTAAGCTTGATTCACTGTCCAGGGATAGAAGCCCTTCAAGAAGCTATAACCTTGCACTACAGGGGGTGATTTCCTACAGACAATACAATGTACACACAAGCATTACAAATAATGGACAGTGAACCAAGCTTAAAATAGGAATCTGCACAACATGATACACCTCCCCCATATCCCACCATCACAGACATTATCTCAGAAAATTAGAATATTATATAAGACCACCTGAGAAAAATGATTTTAACCTCAGAAATGTTGGCGCCTATGTCGCGGGCAGAGGAGGGGACGCTGCGCTCTCCCACTGCTCGGGTACGGCCGCTGCTGCTGCGGCTGCTGCTCGGTGGTGGCTCGAGTGGTGGGCCGGATCCCGGGGACTCGAGCGGCGTTCCTCGCCCGTGAGTGAAAAGGGTGGGGATTTATTGTGGGGATTTGGTATTGTCCGTGACGCCACCCACGGTTGTGGTGAAATTGGTGACACCACCGCTGCTCTGGACGGGGATCCCGGGAGCGATGACAGGGAGCAGCCTGGATGTTAGTTCTTCCCTTCGTGGGTAGGGGGTTGGTTGTCCCGGGGCCCGGTGATGGGGGTAGGGATGGATGGCAGGCGGGTTACGGGGCCTGGTGAAGTGCAGTGTCGCGGGGGCAGCGCTGTGCCGTACGGCACAGTGGTACTCACTCAGCCAATGATGTACACAGAGTCTTCGGTAAAACAAATGGCTGGATGGACGGGTCCCACAGACGGCTGCGGTGTTTCTCCTCCCGGCAGGTTGATGGTGACTGCCTTTCCCTGCACCTGTGTAACGTGTATGGTTCCAATGGGTTCCCACCAGTAACCCACTCCCCAGCTTGAAGGATGCTGAAGGAGCCCCTTTTGCCCGCAGGCTCTGGCCCTGGGAACTTTAGCCTTGGCGGTGACTGTGTTTCCCTCTCTCGGTTGGACGGTTGCCTTCTGTCGGGACTTGGCTGCTGGGAAACCCAGGAGGTTTCCTTCACTAATGGATTTGGCAAATTCACGGCGACTCCTAGCCTTGCCGGGGTCCATAAGCCCCTGCCGGATGGTGCTGGCTTCTCTCTGTGTACCGGTCCGGTACCGCCGGGCCACCGCCCGTCCACGGTCCTTACGGCAAGCTCCAATAGGCCACTCCTGCAGACGGTCACCACCGTCTGCCAACCTTGCTGATCCGTCCGGGCCACACACCCGGACCAACTTCAGGCTTCTCTACTGCCACTTCCCTCCTTTCACTTTCACTTCCAAAACTAATCTGCCTTACTTTTCCTGCATCCAGGACTGTGAACTCCTTGGTGGGCGGGGCCAACCGCCTGGCCCACCCCCTGGTGTGAACATCAGCCCCTGGAGGAAGGCAACAAGGGTTTTTGTCTGACTTCGGTGTGCCTGACCGGGAGTGTGGGGCGTGTTGGTGTTGTTACCTGTGGCCCCTGGCTTGTCCAGGGCGCCACATTCCCCCTTAGTAAAATGCAGACCGTCCGCGGGCTGCCCGTCCATCATCGGTTTTATTTTCACAAACTGGAAAAGATAAACGGTCAACAGGTTACAATTACAATAACATCTTCCCACATCGAGAGGTATGGTTACTTAAACGTTACTTGGAATACCTCCGCTTCAAAGGCCGGGCCTTGGTCAGTAAGCACCTTCTCAGGGTATCCATGTGGTCAGCAGAAATAAGCCTGGAACGCTCTAGCGGCGGTACGGCCGGTTAGGTCCTTGACTGGGACAACCACCATGAACCTCGAATAGTGGTCAAAAATGGTTAGAGCGTAGGTGTACCCACTTCGGCTGGGGGTGAGCTTTACATGGTCCAGGGCAACCAGCTCCAGCGGTTGATGTGTAACAATCGGGTGTAGGGGCGCCTTCTGGCTGGCCTCGTCTTTCCTTCTCAGCGTGCAAGGGCCACATTCTCGGCACCAGGCCTCTACAGATTCCCGCATTCCACTACAATAGAACCGCTCCCTCAACAGCATCTCTAGTTTCTTCCACCCGAAGTGTCCAGCACCATCATGGTATGCTTGCAGGATGGTGGGCACATTAGCTTGGGGAATCACCAACTGGCGAATCTTCTCATGGGTCTTTGGGTTAATCAGCTTGCGGTACAACTTCCCCTGGTGTAGATACAGCCGGGTCCGTTCTCACCACAGGCGTTGGGCTTCGGCTGGGGCAGCAGGGTCTATCCCAGCAACGCCTTGTTCCACCAGGATCTTGACTAGGCGGACAGCGGGTGCCTGGTCCTGAGCTTCTTGCCACTCCTGGCTGGGCAGCGGGTCTAGGTTTACCCGTTGTTGATGGACTTGCACCTTCTCAGTTGGCGGCCGATGAAATGCGGGCAACTCAATCTCTTCGAGGTCGTCATCCTTGGGCCCTTCTTCCGACCGGTGGGGCATCCAAGAGAGTGCATCGGCGTTAACGTTGGCACGGCCGGCCCTGTACTTGATGGTGAAATCGTAGTTGGCTAGCCTGGCTACCCACCGCTGTTCCAACACGCCCAGCTTGGCTGTGTCCAGGTGGGTCAGCGGGTTATTATCCGTGAAAGCTGTGAACTTAGCTGCTGCCAGGTAATGGCGGAACCGCTCGGTGATAGCACACACCAGGGCCAGGAGCTCAAGCTTGAAAGAGCTGTAGTTCTCAGGGTTCCTCTCAGTCGGTCGGAGCTTTCGGATAGCATAAGCAATCACTTTTTCCTTTCCGTCTTGGACCTGGGATAGGACTGCCCCCAAGCCTACATTGCTGGCATCGGTGTAGAGGATGAAGGGGTGGCTGTAATCAGGGTACGCTAGGATTTGTTCTCCGGTCAGGGCCGCTCTCAGCTGGTGGAAGGATTCCTCATGCCTTTCTTCCCACACCAGTGGGGCTCCTAGGGGTCTACCACCTTTGGTCTGTCCCACGAGGAGATCTTGCATCGGGGCAGCCATCTTCGTGTACCCCTTGATGAAGCAGCAGTAATACCCCACCAGGCCCAAGAACTGCCTCACCTCCCTCACCGTGGTCGGCCTCGGCCAGTCCTGGATGGCGGTGATTTTCTCGGGATCAGGGGCGACACCTTCTGCACCAACCAGATGCCCTAGGTACTGCACTCTGGGTTTCAGCAGATGACACTTTGAGGGCTTCAACTTCATCCCATATTTAGCAAGGGACGCGAACACCTCGGCTAAGTGCTCCAGGTGGGCTTCATACGTCTGGGAGTACACAATCACATCATCCAGGTACAGCAAGACGGTCTCGAAATTTAGATGCCTCAGACAGCATTCCATCAGCCGTTGGAAGGTTCCAGGGGCATTGCACAGCCCGAACGGCATGCTATTAAACTCGCAGAGTCCCATCGGGGTGGCAAATGCAGTCTTCTCTCGGTCTTCTGGCGCCACAGCCACCTGCCAGTACCCACTGGTGAGATCAAGGGTGGAAAAGTAGTTAGCGGTTCTCAGCGCAGCCAGGGATTCCTCAATGCGGGGCAGAGGGTAGGCGTCCTTATGCGTTATCTGGTTAATTTTTCGGTAATCCACACACATCCGCATGGTGCCATCCTTCTTCTTAACCAGTACCAACGGGGCGGCCCAGGGACTACAGCTGTCCCTAATAACCCCTGCCTCCTTCATGTTCCTCAACATGTCATTGGCACATTGGTAGTGTGCAGGGGGAATAGGCCTGTACCTTTCTTTGATAGGGGGTGCTCACCGGTGGGGATATGGTGTTGGACCCCTTTAATCTGCCCAAAGTCTAGGGGATGTTTGATGAAAACTCGCTCATACTCCCGTACCACCCAGTATACCCCTTCTTTGTGATGTGTAGGGGTATCGTCAGTGCCTACGTGTAGCTGTCGGCACCACTCGTCTAACTCCCCTTGGGATGGGTGAGTGCTGGCAATAGGTGGTGAGGTGGGGGGAACGGCCTCGCGGATGGTATGGGGATCCAGAGTGAGCAACTTGGCAAGGGTAGTGTACCGGGGAAGCCTGACTTCTTCCTCCCCGCAGTTCAGCACCCTCACGGTCACTCTCCCCTTCTTTACGTCTACCACCCCTCGGGCAGCCATTACTGTGGGCCAGTGTTCAGAGGGCAGGGGCTCTATCATGGCGGGGTAGTCACGCCCCTGGGGCCCTACCGCTGCCCTACACCAAATCATCATCTCACTCCTAGGAGGTACAATCAAAGGGGCAACATCCATCACTCTCACCCCACCAATCTCTCCTCCAGTCGAGTTCACATGTTGGCGGTACATCAGGGCTCGGATCTCACGCTGCACCGCTCTCTGTCGGCTCCCCGCCGCCGTGGCGGCCAGCTGCTGCAGTAGGGTCACCACGTCACTCATACAGTGCTCCATCACGTTAGTCCCTAGCACTACCTTTGGGTTATGATCACTGGGTTCATTCATTATCACAATCATACCCTGGTGTTGCAGTTCAGCTCGTCCCACAGTCATGGCCACTTGTTTGTACCCCACTTGGGTCAATGGGAGTCCATCAGCAGCAATCAGTGTCATACTGGCGTCTGGGGGAGCCAGTTCGTCTTTTCCCCAATACCGTTGATACAGTGTGTATGGTATAGTGGTTACCTGTGATCCAGTGTCCAGGAGAGCCATCACCGGTATGCCGTCCACGGCCACGGGGATAATGGGCCGGGCTCCGATGTACCGGTCCCGCCAGTCTGGGGGGCCATGGGGTTCTACTCCTGAGGATTGGCCCGTGGCCCCAGGGGTTGCTCGTTTAATGGACACCGTCGGGAGTAGTGGCCGGGTTTGCTGCACCTGTAACAAATTGGGGGCCCATACCGTGAGTCATTGGCCCTCCTCCGCTGCATCCAGGGGACATCCTCAGGGCTATCGGCGAGCTGCATCTTCACCGGGGCCTGGGATCTGGTCGGAGGCTGAAGTGCGGCTAGGATCTTAGCGAGGTCGCCATCCACGCGGCGAACCTGAGCAGCGAGTTCTTCCATCGTTCCGCTTGTGGCTGCAGGTGCTGGAGGTGCTGGTGGGGTAGGGGCCACCATGACGGGAGCAGTCTCAACCGGCCATGGGGCCAGCTCAGGGGCTTCAGATGCGGGGGGTTGCAGAGCTTTGATGGCCCGTTCCTTTAACACGGCAAAGTCCACATCAGGGTGTTCTAGGGACCACAGCCGAAGTTGTTTGCGGTCCTCTGAGGACCTCATCCCCTGCACAAACTGCTCACTTAACATTTTGTTACTGTCCGCACTGTTGATGGTGTCCACCCGATTCAATGTGCGGAGTGCGGTTTGCAGGCGCAAGGCATAGTCCCGAATGCTATCTGCGGGCCGTTGCCGGCATTGATAGAACTGCATCCGCAACTCTGCCTCAGTACAGGTCTCAAAGGCAGTCTGCAGCTTCTCAAAGATGGTGGCTACAGAGGACCGGTCCCCCTCGGCCCAGGTCTCCGCCTCCTGCTCAGCCGCGCTGGTTAGCTGCCCCAGCACTAGCGCTGCACGTTGCTTATCAGTCAGGGGGTACAGTTCCAGCAGCGGACTTAGCTTCTTCCGGAAAACCTGCAAGGCATCAGGTTTCCCATCGTACTGCGGCAGCCAGGCAGCTCCGGGCACATAGGGCAAGGAGAACGGCATCACCTGAGTGAGAGCTGGGGCCGCGGCGCCCCCCGCCAGCGCGGCCGGGACCTGAGCGGGCCCATTCCCATCTACGGGTGCCCCTGCGGCTGCGACCGCCGCTCCTCCCGCGGCTTCGTCGGGCGCAGACATCTTGTTTCCGTCCCCCTTAGTCTCTTTCCGGCTCCTCCTCTACAGGGGCGGGGTTTAGGCCTTCGCGCCTCCACTGCTCGAGGAGACGCTCGAGCGGGAATTTTTCGCACCCAAGATGGCGGCTTCTCCAAATTTTTGGCCGGACACCTCCGGTGGTCACAAGGCGCACCTCTACCAGACGGCGGAGCGGTAAGATCCTGTTCGTGACGCCAAGTTGTCGCGGGTGGAGGAGGGGACGCTGCGCTCTCCCACTGCTCGGGTACAGCCGCTGCTGCTGCGGCTGCTGCTCGGTGGTGGCTCGAGCGGTGGGCCGGATCCCGGGGACTCGAGCGGCGTTCCTCGCCCGTGAGTGAAATGGGTGGGGATTGATTGTGGGGATTTGGTATTGTCCGTGACGCCACCCACGGTTGTGGTGAGATTGGTGACACCACCGCTGCTCTGGCCGGGGATCCCGGGAGCGATGACAGGGAGCAGCCTGGATGTTAGTTCTTCCCTTCGTGGGTAGGGGGTTGGTTGTCCCGGGGCCCGGTGATGGGGGTAGGGATGGATGGCAGGCGGGTTACGGGGCCTGGTGAGGTGCAGGGTAGCGGGGGGCAGCGCTGTGCCGTACGGCATGGTGGTACTCACTCAGCCAATGATGTACACATAGTCTTCGGTAAAACAAACGGCTGGATGGACGGGTCCCACAGACGGCTGCGGTGTTTCTCCTCCCGGCAGGTTGATGGTGACTGCCTTTCCCTACACCTGTGTAACGTGTATGGTTCCAATGGGTTCCCACCGGTAACCCGCTCCCCAGCTTGAAGGATGCTGAAGGAGCCCCTTTTGCCCGCAGGCTCTGGCCCTGGGAACTTTAGCCTTGGCGGTGACTGTGTTTCCCTCTCTCGGTTGGACGGTTGCCTTCTGTCGGGACTTGGCTGCTGGGAAACCCAGGAGGTTTCCTTCGCTAACGGATTTGGCAAATTCACGGCGACTCCTAGCCTTGCCGGGGTCTGTAAGCCCCTGCCGGATGGTGCTGGCTTCTCTCTGCGAACCGGTCCGGTACCGCCGGGCCACCGCCCGTCCACGGTCCTTACGGCAAGCTCCAATAGGCCACTCCTGCAGACGGTCACCACCGTCTGCCAACCTTGCTGATCCGTCCGGGCCACACACCCGGACCAACTTCAGGCTTCTCTACTGCCACTTCCCTCCTTCCACTTTCACTTCCAAAACTTATCTGCCTTACTTTTCCCGCCTCCAGGACTGTGAACTCCTCGGTGGGCGGGGCCAACCGCCTGGCCCACCCCCTGGTGTGAACATCAGCCCCTGGAGGAAGGCAACAAGGGTTTTTGTCTGACTTCGGTGTGCCTGACCGGGAGTGTGGGGTGTGTTGGTTTTGTTACCTGTGGCCCCTGGCTTGTCCAGGGCGCCACACCTACTAAAATGTCTGTACAGTAAATGCCTCAATACTTGGTTGGGCTCCTTTTACATGAATTCCTGCATCAATGCGGCATGGCATGGACGGGATCAGCCTGTGGCACTGCTGAGGTGTTATGGAACCCCAGGTTGCATTGATAGCAGCCTTCAGCTCATCTGCATTGTTGGGTCTGGTGTCTCTCATCTTCCTCTTGACAATACCCCATAGATTCTCTATGGGGTTTAGGTCAGGCGAGTTTGCTGGCCAATGAAGCACAGTGATACTGTGGTTATTAAACGGTGCTTTTGGCAGTGTGGACAGGTGCCAAGTCCTGCTGGAAAATGAAATTTTCATCTCCAAAAAGCTAGGAGAGGGAAGCATGAAGTGCTCTAGAATATCCTGGAAGACGGCTGCGCTGACTTTGGTCTTGATAAAACACTGTGGACCTACAGCAGCAGATGACATGGCTCCCCAAACCATCACTGATTGTGGAAACTTCACACTAGATCTCAAACAGCTTGGATTGTGGCCTCTCCACTTTTCCTCCAGACTCTGGGACCTTGTTTTCCAAATAAAACGCAAACCTTACTTTCATCTGAAAATAAAACCTTGGACCACTGAGCTACAGCCCAGTTCTTTTTCTCCTTGACTCAGGTAAGACGCTTCTGACTTTGTTGTCACACTGGGTGTGGGGAGAGACACCCAGCAATTAGACTCCTGGGAATAAGGGAGGCTGAAACATAAAGAGGGGGGAAAACCAGGGGCTGCTGCACTGACCCTGACACTGGGGGGCCCTGTGCTAGCCCTCAAATCACAGGTACCTATAAGGGTTAGGAGTAGAGATGAGCGAACCGGTCATGGTTCGGCTCGAGTTCGGTTCGTCGAACGGAGGTCCCGTTCGAGTTCAGTTCATCGAACGTTCGACGAACCGAACTCGAACCGCATAGGAAACAATGGCAGGCATTCACAAACACCTAGAAAACACCCTCAAAGGTGTCCAAAAGGTGACAAACAACTCACAACACAACACAAACACATGGGAAAATGACAAGGACATATACTCATGCGAAAACAAAAGAGCTGGACAAGGAAAAAGAGGAGGAGACACAGATATAGGCATGGCACGCCCTTCTAAAATCATGTAAAACACCGCAAGGTGACTCCAAGCGGAGTCTCCCTTTTTTCCAAAAATTGGGCCACACACACACCCACCCCTTCAGTGGCAGCAGTTGTGCCCCAGTTGTACACTTCACAGCTAGATTTGCATCAAGCACATTCAAAAATACGCCATAATTAACCGTCCCCAGCATGACACCGGGGTAGGTAGCTAAGTCTTTCCTGATCCCAGCTCTGTTCATCTTGGCTCCTTTTTAAAAACACTGTAAGCAAGGGTTACTCCAAGCGGAGTCTCCCTTTTTTCCAAAAATTGGGCACCACACACACCTACCCCTTCAGTGGCAGCAGTTGTGCCCCAGTTGTACACTTCACAGCTAGATTTGCATCAAGCACATTCAAAAATACGCCATTCTTAACCGTCCCCAGGATGACAACGGGGTAGGTAGCAAAGTCTTTGCTGAACCATGACTTGTTCATCTTGGCTCATTTTAAAAAACACAGCAAGCAAGTGTTACTCCAAGCGGAGTCTCCCTTTTTTCCAAAAATTGGGCCACACAGACACCCCATCAGTGGCAGCACTTGTGCCCTAGTTGCAAACAGGATGTTTTGATTTGTATCAATCACATTCAAAAATACGACATAATTAACCGTCCCCAGCATGACACCGGGGTAGGTAGCTAAGTCTTTCCTGATCCCAGCGCTGTGCATCTTGGATCATTTTTAAAAACAATGTAAGCAAGTGTTACTCCAAGCGGAGTCTCCCTTTTTTCCAAAAATTGGGCCCCACACACACCGACCCCTTCAGTGGCAGCAGTTGTGCCCCAGTTGTACACTTCACAGCTAGATTTGCATCAAGCACATTAAAAAATACGCCATTCTTAACCGTCCCCAGGATGACACCGGGGTAGGTAGCAAAGTCTTTGCTGAACCATGACTTGTTCATCTTGGCTCCTTTTAAAAAACACAGCAAGCAAGGGTTACTCCAAGCTGAATCTCCCTTTTTTCCAAAAATTGGGCCCACACACACCCACCCCTTCAGTGGCAGCAGTTGTGCCCCAGTTGTACACTTCACAACTAGATTTGCATCAAGCACATTCAAAAATACGCCATTCTTAACCGTACCCAGGATGACACCGGGATAGGTAGCTAAGTCTTTCCTGATCCCAGCGCTGTGCATCTTGGATCATTTTTAAAAACAATGTAAGCAAGGGTTACTCCAAGCGGAGTCTCCCTTTTTTTCAAAAATTGGGCCACACAGACACCCCATCAGCGGCAGCACTTGTGCCCTAGTTGCAAACAGGATGTTTTGATTTGCATCAAGCACATTCAAAAATACGCCATAATTAACCGTCCCCAGCATGACACCGGGGTAGGTAGCTAAGTTTTTCCTGATCCCAGCTCTGTTCATCTTGGCTCCTTTTTAAAAACACTGTAAGCAAGGGTTACTCCAAGCGAAGTCTCCCTTTTTTCCAAAAATTGGGCCCCACACACACCCACCCCTTCAGTGGCAGCAGTTGTGCCCCAGTTGTACACTTCACAGCTAGATTTGCATGAAGCACATTAAAAAATACGCCATTCTTAACCGTCCCCAGGATGACACCGGGGTAGGTAGCAAAGTCTTTGCTGAACCATGACTGTTCATCTTGGCTCCTTTTAAAAAACACAGCAAGCAAGGGTTACTCCAAGCGGAGTCTCCCTTTTTTCCAAAGATTGGGCCACACAGACACCCCATCAGTGGCAGCACTTGTGCCCTAGTTGCAAACAGGATGTTTTGATTTGCATCAAGCACATTCAAAAATACACCATAATTTACCGTCCCCAGCATGACACCGGGGTAGGTAGCTAAGTTTTTCCTGATCCCAGCGCTGTGCATCTTGGATCATTTTTAAAAACAATATAAGCAAGGGTTACTCCAAGCGGAGTCTCCCTTTTTTCCAAAAATTGGGCCACACAGACACCCCATCAGTGGCAGCACTTGTGCCATAGTTGTAAACAGGATGTTTTGATTTGCATCAAGCACATTCCAAATCCACAAGCATTTACTCTCCCCAGGATGACACAGGGGTAGTAAATTCCTTGTGGATCCATGACTTGTTAATTTTAATGAATGTTAGTCTGTCCACATTGTCACTGGACAGACGCGTGCGCTTATCTGTCAGCACACACCCAGCAGCACTGAAGACACGTTCAGAGACAACGCTGGCAGCTTGACACGACAAAATCTCCAAGGCGTAAGTGGAGAGCTCTGGCCATTTTTTAAGATTTGAAGCCCAAAATGAGCAAGGCTCCATTTGCAAAGTAATGGCATCGATGTTCATTTGTAGATACTCCTGTATCATCCTCTCCAGCCGTTGACTATGTGTTAGACTTGTTGTCTCTGGTGGCCTTGCAAAGGACGGTCTAAAAAAATTATGAAAAGATTCCATAAAATTGCTGTTACCAGCACCAGATACGGTGCTACTGGTACGGGTAGACTGTTGAAGATGACGAGACCGTCCCATGTTTGTCAAGTTACAACTGGGAGATTCACTCCCTGCACCAGCACGGTTGTTTGGTGGAAAAGCCGAGCTAAGATCGAATAACAGCTTCTGCTGATACTCCTGCATACGTGCGTCCCTTTCTATGGCTGGAATTATGTCACAAAATTTGGACTTGTACCGGGGATCTAATAGTGTGGCAAGCCAGTAGTCATCATCACTTATAATTTTGACAATACGAGGGTCATGTTGGAGGTAGTGCAGCAAGAAGACGCTCATGTGTCTTGCGCAGCCATGCAGAGCAAGTCCACGCTGTGTTTGTGGCATAGAGGTGCTAACCATTCTTTCTTCCTCTGACATCTCCCCTCAACCTCTTTCAACAGAAATTTGACCAAGGTCTCCCTCATCCGCTGAGTCTTCCATGTCCATGGACAGTTCGTCCTCCATTTCTTCATGTTCTCCTGCACCTTCCTCAACATTTCGCCTGCTACCATGCGCCCTTGTTGATCCCTGTCCCCCATGGTCCCATGCCTGCCGCGTTGGTGATGATAAACGTCTGGACCTTGGTGATGTTGTTGTGTCTTGCGCATATGAATCCTCCTGTAGTTCCTCCCCTTCCTGTTGTCCCACCCCCTGACTCCGAATAGTGTTTAGCGTGTGCTCTAGCATGTAAATGACTGGAATTGTCATGCTGATAATGGCATTGTCAGCGCTAAACATATTCATCGCCATGTCGAAACTGTGCAGAAGGGTGCATAGGTCCTTGATCTGAGACCACTCCATCAGGGTGATCTGCCCCACCTCTGCATCTCGTTGGCCCAGGCTATACGTCATGACGTATTGCACCAGGGCTCGGCGGTGCTGCCACAGTCACTGTAACATGTGGAGAGTCGAATTCCAGCGTGTCGGCACATCGCAATTCAGGCGATGAACCGGCAGGCCGAAAGACTTCTGGAGCGATGCAAGTCGCTCAGCTGCGGCGGTTGAACGGCGGAAGTGAGCAGACAGTTTTCGTGCCCTGGTCAGAAGGCCATCTAGGCCGGGATAGTGTGTTAAAAATTGCTGGACAACAAGGTTCAACACGTGAGCCATACAAGGCACGTGTGTCACCTTGCCCAGGCGAAGGGCCGCACCCAGGTTTGCAGCATTGTCGCACACGGCCTTACCAGGCTGCAGGTTGAGTGGAGACAACCATTTATTAAACTCGGACCGCAGAGCTGACCACAACTCCTCAGCTGTGTGACTCCTATTCCCAAGACATGTCAAGCTAAAGACCGCCTGATGCCGTTGCGCTCTGCTGCCAGCATAGTAATGAGGGGTGCGTGATTCCTTCTGCGCAGTGCGAACGCTGGTGGCCTGACCAGGCAGGCTTGGGGTGGAGGTGGAGAACCCAGATGAGGTGGAGGAGGCAGAAGCAGTGGCGGAACTTGGACAGACAGAGGATTGACACACAAGTCGTGGGGACGGCAAGACTTGTGCAGCAGACCCTTCACCATCTATCACCATAGTTACCCAGTGCCCAGTCAGTGACATGTAACGTCCCTGTCCATGCTTACTGGTCCAAGTATCGGTGGTGAAATGCACCCGTTGACACACAGAGTTTCTCAAGGAAGTGGTGATGTTGTGTGCGACATGCTGGTGTAGCACACCTTTCTTAGAGAAGTAGTGGCGACTGGGCATCTGGTACTGGGGCACAGCGACAGACATAAGGTCTCTAAAATCCTGTGTGTCCACCAGGCAGAAAGGCAGCATTTCGGTAGCCAAGAGCTTACAGAGGGATAAAGTCAACCTCTTAGCTTTGTCATGGGTCGCAGGAAATGGCCTTTTATTTGTCCACATCTGAGGGACAGAGATCTGGCTGCTGTGTGTAGACGGTGTTGAGTAGGGTGTCCCTGGAAAAATGCAGCTTTGTGAGGAAAGTGCAGGCATAGACATGATGTCGCCTTCATCCAACGTTGGTGCTATCGATGTCTGAGAGAGCTGTACACACGTACTTGTTTCCCCTTCCAAACCAACTGACGACCTACCAAGCAAACTGCCTGTTGCAGTTACAGTGGTGGAAGTTGTGCGTGGAAAACCAGGTGTGACAGCTGTCCCCACAGTCCTAGAAGATGAAGAGCGCGCGGATGCACTAGAAGGGGCAGGCGGTGGATGGTTCGCTCCGCTAGGCCGCATTGCAGCACGGTGAGCTTCCCACCAGGACATATGATATTTATTCATGTGACGATTCATGGAAGAAGTTGTCAAACTGCTGAGGTTTTGCCCTCTACTAACAGAATCATGACAAATTTTACAGATCACATAATTTGGGCGATCTTTTGCTATGTCAAAAAAAGGCCAGGCTAGGCAAGGCTTAGAGGGCATGCGACCTGCTGATCCACCCCGACTAGTGCTCAGAGGCAGAGTGGTGGCTGAGGATGCAGTTGTAGACGTGCTACCAGTACTCCCACTCTGTCCAAGAAGGCGCAAGGTAACTTCGTCGTCAGTTGCATCCTCCTCCACCGTCTCTGTTGACCTCCTCGAGGGCCTGACTTTGGGTTGACAGTAGGTGGGATCTAGAACTTCCTCATCAATTGTTGTGTTTGCACTCCCCTCACCCTCAGACCAAGCCTCTTCTTGCCCTGAAAGAATATTTAAGTTGTCATCCCAATTTGGTATCTGCGTCTCATCGTCATCAGTATGTTCCTCATTGTCTATAACAACAGGTGTTACAGTTTGTGAAAAAGGGTCAACATTATGCTCAGAAACGTTGTCCTCACGGCCTGAATCAGAGTCACAAAGGTTCTGGGCATCACTGCAGACCATTTCCTGGTCTGTACTCACTGTAGCTTGGGAGCAGACCTCTGATTCCCAGGCTATAGTGTGACTGAACAGCTCTGCAGACTTCAGAGCTGGGAGAAAGCAAGTTTGATTGGGATGACAACTCAGAGGACTGGTGTTTTTTGGATGCGGTAGTTGAGGTGGCGGAGAGGGCACTTGTTGGACCACTTGAGATCCATTCAAGCATTTTCCTTTTTTGGTCATCATCTACCTTTGTTCCAGTTGTTCGTGTCCGTAAAAAAGGGAGCACATCGGATTGTCCACGGTAAGTAGTAGACATCTTACTTTTGCTGGAAGATGGTCTATCTTCAGCAGATGTTAATGGAGCTTTGCCACCTTCCCCACGGACAAACCCTTTTTTTCCTTTTCCAACACACCTCTTCCCCTTTCCACCAGCATCTGTCATTTTGCCACTCATTTTGATTGCGAGAAGATTGTGATCTTAAAATGTGGTAGTAAAAATTGAGAGGTGGTGTAGATTTCAGCGGTGGTCTAGCTTTATTAACAGCAGAATAAACAACAATAATTATCCCTGACAATGCAACTACGGCCCTTAAACTGGCAGCAGTGTTTGCAAGTATAATAGCTTAGTAACAATGAGTTTGAGTGTGCAATGCAGGCAGACGTGCTGAAAATATCTTTGCACTAGTGGGACAATACAGAAGGCCAACAGCCACGTTTATGATGCCACTAAGTTCACTCAGTGTTTGCTAGTATAATGGCTTAGTAACAATGAGTTTGAGTGTGCAATGCAGGCAGACGTGCTGCAAATATCTTTGCACTAGTGGGACAATACAGAAGTCCAACAGCCACTTTTATGATGCCACTAAGTTCACTCAGTGTTTGCTAGTATAATGGCTTAGTAACAATGAGTTTGAGTGTGCAAAGGGCAGGAGGGTACAGTGGCAGGGTTGTGGGTCTCTGGGTAGAGTAAAGGAAGCCTGCCTTTCTATCCCATCCCTGACCTTAGCTACACAGACGCTGTCATCTTGTGTAGCTGTTAAACTCTGTTTTCACGGACCTGTCACCTATGGCTCTGACCCTGCCGGTATTAGCCCTTAAAAGGACTGATAGAAAGTGCTATCCCTATGCTGTACAGCGCTGTGTATACACAGCAGCATCGGAGATAGGCGCTGCGCCAGCGGTGACTGACACCAAGGACGCAGAAGAGATAATGGCGTCCGGACGGGCAGATACTCATTTTTATCATGCAGGGACATGTGACATGGACATCCTATCACACATGCCGTTGCTTCTCTGGCTAAAAGTCCACTTAGCTGTGTGTGTGTCTGGGATTGGCTGACATGCTGGCCCGCCCCACTACACGCGCGCGCTTAGGGAAGGAGGACAAGGAAAAAAAAAAAATATATGGCGATCGCCATTATCCATACAGCAGTGATCTGAATGCGCTGTACCCGCACACTATACACTGAAATTTCATAATAGTGTGAGTCACAGAGTGACTTACACTATTACAGCGGAAAGCCAGCTAGTAATTAGCTGGTCTTTTTGCTGCTAGAACCGTTCTCGAACGTATCTAGAACTATCGAGCTTTAGCAAAAAGCTCGAGTTCTAGTTCTATCTAGAACAGCCCCCAAAATCACTCGAGCCGCGAACTGGAGAACCTCGAACCGCGAACCGCGCTCAACTCTAGTTAGGAAGTGTGGCCCGCCAATGTGCCCCTATTTCTCAGCCAGACCCTAAGACTAAATCTCACTACCTACCAATCCACGGAAGGAAGAACAAACACAAAAATAACCAGCAAAAAGGGAAAAAGGAAAAACAACAACTTATCTTGAGAGGGAATCTTTCGAATATACAGCAACAGTAGTCTGAAGCCACATGCACTCCTGAGCAATGAACTTCTCCGAGTAAAGAGTATAACCCGCACTGGAGGAGTGAGAGGCCCAAATTTATAAAGGCCCTTAATTACCAGCTGGAGGAAAGGCTCCTCCAACCTGGCAAGGAAACAGAAAAAAAACCTAAATCAAGCCCTTAAAGGGACAGCGTCCATTAATATCTGGACGATCACTGGGCCCTTCTGCACCTGATCCCAGCAGCAGCACCTGAAGGTCCAGACACATCTGTGACAAATATATATTGCTCATGAGTGACTTGACACAAGGAATGCGACAGTTGTAGCTCATGTCGTGGATACATCTGTGTAGTGGCTCTTGAAGCACTAACTCCAGAAGCAGTTCACTCCTTGTGAATCTCCCCCAAATTTTTGAATGGCCTTTTCTTAACAATCCTATCAAGCCTGCGGTTATCCCAGTTGCTTGTGCACCTGTTTCTACCACACTTTTTACTTCAACTCAACTGTCCACTAATATGCTTGGATACAGCACTCTGTGAACAGCCAGCTTCTCTACCAATGACCTTTTGTGGCTTACCCTCCTTGTGGAGTGTGTCAATGACTGCCTTCTGGACATCTGTCAAGTCAGCAGTCTTCCCCATGATTGTGTAGCCTATTGAACCAGACTAAGGGACTTTTTAAATGCTTAGGAAGCCTTTGCAGGTGTTTTGTGGTAATTATTCTAATTTTCTGAGATAATCACTTTTGGGTTTTCATTGGTTGGAATCCATATTCATCAACATTCCATGCCAATGATCACCATTCAGAAGATCAGATTAATGTATCTTTATTTTTTGCACAGGTCTACGCGATTCAGACGCTCAGCTCCCTTCCTCAGGACCATCAGGCACAAGACAACATCAAATGTCGTCTTGTGCCTGACGGTCCTGAGGAAGGGAGCTGAGCTCCTGAAACGCGTAGACCTGTGCAAAAAATAAAGATACATTAATCTGATCTTCTGAATGGGGATCATTGGGGCGGCATATGAAAACCCGTCTCTACTTTTCCCTGTTTTCTGCCGTTTGGGTTGCTGCTGTCGTGGTCTATCTCTACATGCGATTACAGTAGTTGTGACTCTCACAACTCCATCTGGTGAGTAGGATTACTCCCCCCTCCCTGTACCCCGCACATATTGGGGTAAGACCCTATTTGCGCTTTTTCTCCACAGCTTTTCTACTCATATTCATCAATATTAACAGAAATAAACATTTGAAATAGATCCCTCTGTGTGTAATAATGACTATATAATATGTGTGTTTCCCTTTTTGTATTGAATTACTGAAATAAATTAACTTTTTGATGATATTCTAATCTCTTGAGAAGCACCTGTATATAAAAGGGGACAGTGCTATATGTAACAAGAGAACACCCTGTATACTAAGGAATGATGCTATATAAAAGTGAGTTTATTTTACAAACAAGATTATTACTCCCATGTCTCTAAAAGTGAAGCTTTATTTACACTAAAAGATCATTGTGAAGAGCGCTCTTAATAATGCTTACTTCACAATAATATTTCAGTGTAAAGAGGCCCATGAATGATAAAAATGCTCTTTTAATGGGGGTGAAATAATCTTTTGTGCAGTACAAAACATCATCGTTCTAAGTAGTGCATCTTCCTGTGAAAAATAACTTGCACTGCCAAGAATTATGGCAGCCTATTTGGACTGAACAATCTATTAGAAATCGCTCAGTTTGCATCATTTACAGCTGTCTGCTATTAAACGACTGCGAATCAATAAAGTATTTCTACTTAGCGGTCATTTACTGTTGCTGGTGGGTTTCTATAAATGTATCCATTGTCACGGTCATCTCCCTGTTTTTGGAGGCTAGTGACAGTTTTAGGACTGGAGCCTGTTATGATTCAATGACCGAAGAAGCTCAAAAAGGGGCAAAAACTAGGAACCCAGAGAATCACCAGAGTGGTTGGAAAGTCAGCTGACTACAGACCTCTAACTGACAACACAACTAGAAGTAGCCGTGGGACATGCCTACAATGACCTAGTCGCCTCGACACAGCCAGAGAGCTTATTGTTCCCAAAGAGAGAAAAACAAGGAAAGCCAATCTGCCTCGGAGCAGTCCCCCAAAGATATAGATAGCCCCCAAACATATAAACCCAGGGAGACAAGATGAAATACAGTACACAGGTAGAAAACAGATTCAGCAAAGATGAGACCCAAACTATCTATATAAGAAAGGACAGAAAAGATCACAGTCTGCAGCCACACAATAGAGTCCAACAATAGAGATAGGGCAGCACTCACCAACGTCCAGTAAAAACGTAGCCACACAATACCCTAAAAAAAACAACACACCTGATATGAAAAAAGCTGAGACCACACGACCTCTCCCCCAGAACTCTGGTGTTACTGGAATCCAAGCAAAACGCTAAAATAGAGGAAGGACTGACATTAATACCAAGCATGACAAAGCAAAAATACATTGCAGAATATGGAGCAAGGTACACAGACATTCCCTGCTGAATGATCCAACTCCACCCAGAACTCCACACAAGCAAAACCAGGAGATAAGCCTTAGTAAAACAAAAATAAAACAACAAAAAAATGGAAACAAATCAGCAAGAGTTACAAAGACAAAACTTATCTGCAAGGAATTGAGGTAGAAACAGAAGATAGGGCAGGTTCCAGAATGTCCACTGCCCCACAGGAGACAACATTGATCACTGGCCCAGACCAAGAGAACACTACTCAGTTATAAAGGCCCAGATTGAGCAGCCTGATTTCCAATCATCATCAGCTGTCTGGCTTTTGTTAAGCAGACCAACTATACTACCAGCACTGGCCACAAGAGGGAGCCTCAAACCGGAACCCAGTCTAAATGTGTTCACAACTGGAGCCTCTCATCTCCATCTAGCTCTCAACATTTAAATGTGGTTTCGTTTCTCTTAGTACCGAAATGGTTAATGTCAGTTTTGCTTCTAGCAGCTTTTCCAGCAGTTTCTAGCTTAGTGTGTCAGCTGCAGCTGCTTTGTAGCCACGCCCTTCAGGTTAAATAGATGTGTTTCCCAGCAATCCTTGTTAAAGATACATTGTATACTGGCCCCTTTGGTGGAAGGAGCTTAGAAGGAGTGTTCCAGAAGCCGAACCTTATCCTTTTTTGTTGTTGTTTTTTCCCCTGTTTGTCTTACCTTTACTTGTGTTATATTAGTGCAGTGGTGGAACTAGGGTCTCCCACCTTCAAACACACTAGCCACGGCAACTACATGGTTTCTCAGGGTCTCAGGTTCTTGCTCGGTGACAGTTGCAGATACTGTATAGAACCTTGCTAGGAGTGTAGAGAGAGCTGCAGGTGAGGATAGGAGGTATCCCATTTACCCCTCTCACTAGAACTAGGGCCCACCGTTGTTATTGTGTCCCCGATATTCCCCCTTTTTTGTTGTATTTTCTGCTGTATTTTTTGTCATGCGTCAAACACCTGGTGTCTGAACGCGTCCACCAATGTAAGGTTTGCCACCATGATCCCCACGCCACTGACATTAAAAGAGATAACATATATAAACATTTAATCCTAAGTTAACAAATCCCCCCACTCTATGCTGCTGAATGTAGATATGCACCTCACCATTACTATGTAATTAGCCATTGTGCAACTTACTAAAAAGCCAATACTGTGCCCCCATGATCTATAATTAGGCACTTTTCCCGTCCCCAATAAAAAAATAAAAAAAAAAAATTAATCACTGTACTTATCCATTCATTACAAGTAATTCTCCTGTGTCCTCAGTCCTCCACCATTAGGCTCCCCCCACTCCCCAAATACATTATGTCTAAATTTCCTCTCCCCAATTCATTCATTATAATGTCATGTCAATCCTCCAATAACCCCAATTGCATTTTAATATCATGTCCTCTGAATCAATCCACAATTCATTGCAATGTCCTCTCTAAAGATCCCACCCCAGTTTATTATACTTTCATGGCCTCTCTCCAAACTCCCCACCCCCATTCATTAGAATAACATGTCTTGTCTATGTGGCGCCCCTGACCTGGTCAGGCACCACTGAGTACTGCACCCATGCTGGGGACAGTACAATACAGGTAATCCAGAAGGCTGACAGGGGTGTGGAACACAGGCGCATAGTAATCAGGTCTCACACATGTACCCATGAGAGGACCCCTGGGGATCCCAGGAGGGGGCAAAGCCTTGACCTTCACTGGAATAGTGGAGGGGGCCAAAAGCCTCCATCTCCTCTCAAGGGGTGTGGTGGAGAGTCTGGTTGCTAGGTGGCGTAGGCAAGAACAGGAGAGGAGGAGCAGTGAGCCAGTTCAGTGTAGAGTCCAGGGAGCTCAAGTGAGGAGCAGATCCCTGGAGCTGTGCAATCTGACAGCGTCCGCGCAGTGGCTACAGACGGGGGAGAACGGTCAACTAGGAGTGCTACCTGAAAGCCAGCTTCAGCTAGAGAGAAAGCACGGAGTGGGAAGTAAGGAGACTGCTAGAGAGCACCAGGCCCAACCGGGCGGCAGATCCCGAAGCGGAGATAGATCCAGCTTTCTTTTGCTAAACCTGCCGGTGTGGGGCTCTCAAAGCCCACGCCACAACACCACAAAAGCCGCAGCCACGTAGCCACAGTTAGGGCCCATAGCTCACAGGAGGCAAGAAGCTGGAGTGATCTGGCCCAGGCAACAAGCACACGGCAAACGAAGGGGAGAGAGGCTGCAGCATCTTCCCTGGGTGACCCCCATAGGGACTCAAAGTCGGGGTTACCCCAAACCACCAAGGGCTAAGGAAGGCGAGTTAGTAGTCACCCTCACAAGTCAGCCTGAAGGACACCTGGTTCCCGCCTGGTTCATCCCAGCTACGCCCGGGTTACTCACCCTGCCACCTGAAGTGAGTAAAAACCCTGAAAGACATTCTGCCTGTGTGGAGTTATTCTGCGCCTTGTGGTACTACGCACCTACACAGGGCCCTGGGGCTTGCCTCACTCTCAGGAGGCTATTCCAACTAACTGCACTCACCATCAGCCCCAGGCGACCCTCAACCTGCAGTGGCGGTCCCCACTGACCGCAATTCTGAGAGTGGCGTCACGACAAGAAGAAGATCTCCTACCTGTGACCAAGATCCAGCTGAGTGGAGTCCCTGAAGGTAATGCACCGACACAACACCTGTGGGGCTTCACATCTGGCGTCACGAACAGGATAAGGACTAGACCTGTTTAGACAGGTGACCATGTGCCTGGGCGGTCCGCTTGAAAAATTGGAAGCGCCGCCATATTGCCACCATGAAAAGCGCGCTGAAAAACAACAGCAGCCCGCGCTGGAAGAAGTTACCGCCCACGAAGAGGTGTGGCTACCCAGAGATCCCCTGCAGAGTTCGGACCTTGCCAGCTATGAGAGTGGAAGCGTCCAGAGACGGCGGGAAGGAAAGAGAGCCACAAGCCTGCTGCTGGGAGAGGAGCTGCTGAAAGAAGCAGAGCAAAAACTGAACAGCTTGTTATCGGAGGCAACGGCGAGTCCACAGCTGGAGAGTCGTGCAGAAGACGGCGCAGAAGAAATGGCGTCTGACCGCAGAAATCCAGAACCGGGCTCCGCTGCCTGGTGGTATCGGGAGCTGGCCCAGTTCTGCGACCGACTGGAGAACCGGGTTGTGGAGCAGATCCGGGAAGAACGACTGGAAATGCTGGAGATGACCGCGGCGGTTCGGGCCTATGAAAGGAGAGCCACGCGCCGAGTGCCAGACAGGACGGCGACGACGCAGACCCCGATGCTGCCACCGGTGGGTGAGTCAAGTGATGCCCCGGCCAGCGCAAGTGCCCCGACCCCTGCTGCCACGTCCGCGGTCCCCGAAGAGGCGTCCGGTGCGGCGACGCTGAAGCAGGCCGCAGCCACACCAGGTGCGGCCTTCCAAGCCCCAGCGGCCGCAGCGATGCCCTGCTCGGCCCACCAAGACCCGGTCCCTGCAGCAACGCCCAGTCCGGCCCGCAAAGAACCGGCTGCCACCGCGACCCTCATCCGCGTCGCAGGCGTAACGCTGACTCAGGCCGCCGCCCTGCTAGGCCCGGCCCGCCGAGACCCCACCGCCGCAGCAACGCTCGTCCGCGCCGCAAGTGAGGTGCTGAACCAGGCCGCCGCCACGCCAGGCGCGGCCCGCCAAGCCCAGACTGCTGCAGCGACGTCCAGCCCAGCCTGCACAGACCCCATCGCAGCTGAGACGCCGATCCAGGCCGCCGCCATCCAGGGCGCGGCCCGCCAAGACCAGGCCGCCGCCATCCAGGGCGCGGCCCGCCAAGACCAGGCCGCCGCCATCCAGGGCGCGGCCCGCCAAGACCAGGCCGCCGCCATGCCGGGCGCGGCCCGCCAAGACCAGGCCGCCGCCATCCAGGGCGCGGCCCGCCAAGACCAGGCCGCCGCCATGCCAGGCGCGGCCCGCCAAGAAGAGATTACCTCATCATTTACCCCGGCCTGCAAGGCCAGAGCAGACACCGCTCCCCAGTCCAAAGAGGTCCCTGCTAGGAAGACCCTGATAGGAGAGGACCCCGAATACTGGAAGCTGAAGGCTGACCTAGAGGCCCAGTTCCCACAAGAGATGGTGGATCGGTATCTGCTCCCTCCGCATACCCCCAAGGAGATTCAGGCAACCCCTGCAGCCGCGCCAGAGAGTCCACCGCCCAGACCAGCTGAAGAAAGCCCATCCCCAGCACTGCCACCAAAGGAGTGCCAAGAAGAACTAAGGGGGAGAGGAGGCCAGGAAGCTGAGGAGCTGACTCCGGAGCCACCAGCAGTGGATCTATACTCAGAACCGGAGATGTTGCCCTATTCCCGCTGGGATGAAGAGGATTTGACACCGTCTGCAGATGAAGAACTGCCCAAAGCCTTACCTGGGAGTTTGTGAGCTGCACCCAGCAGAACCCAGCCCGCAAGACACGGCGCAGCAGAGCAAAGTATCCTCCAACACCACAGTCTCCAGAGCAGAGAGAGGTCACAGCCAGAGACCTGCAGGAGAAAAGATTACTGAGAAGGTCTAGAGCCCAGGTCAGAGGACCCCTTTACAGAGGAGTAGTAGAGGACTTCAATTTGAAAAGCGGATACGGCTTTATTGTAGCAAGAGGAATAAAAGAGGGCATATTTGTGAATCGGAGAGATGTTCAAGCCCACCTGCCCAGAGGACATTCAGGCAGAAATTTGAAAATTGGAGACGCAGTACAGTTCACCTTGCATCAAGGCGAAAGGGGCTACTATGCCTTAGACGTAGCACCATGTCCCAAAGACAGAGATAAAGAAACAGATGCAGAAAAGGAAACAGATGAAGATCTAGAAAGAAAAGACAAAGAGCCTACAGATGAAACTACCACCGACGACGACAAAGAGCCAGAAAGCAGCAGGTGCCGCAGCCCAACAGGCCCAAGCCCTGGTAAAGAGGAGTAGAGTAAAAGTAAAGTAAAGAAAGAAGTTATCAGTTGAAGTTTTGAAAAGTTTTGGTTTGCAACGTTCTCAAGTTCAAGTATGTGCCCACAAAAACTATTGTGAGAAAACCATAAACCTTAAGGCTATGAACTGGCTATAGCCACAAACTCTCGCAGTGTAAATAGTTACACCAGAGGGCACCACCGCCACCAGAGTCAGCCTGTTTAGGGGCTTGGCTCGTCTGCAACCAGGAGGAGCCCGTCCGTATATAGGGCCTTGGCTCACCTGCAACCAGAGAGCACGCCTGTTTATGGGGCCTTGGCTCACCACCACAAAGAGGGTACCTGGTCAGCACCAACTGTGGAGGCCGCCTCTGCATCCTGCCAGAAGAGGCTGAAGGCGCGGATCCACCAGGCCAGGTATACCCTGAAACCACCAGCCCATGTAAGCCGCCTCTACATCCTGCCAGAAGTGGCTGAAGTCGCGGCCAACGTGAAAGGGTTTTGGGTGGGTTAACGGACTTGTGGGTGGAGGGTGGTGATGTATGGTACCTGGTGCTTTTAAATGTTTTAACATGTTTTAATGTTTTATGCATTTTAAAATGTTGTCTTGCAGCCCGAGGACGTGCTGGTGATAACTAAGGGGGAATGTGGCGCCCCTGACCTGGTCAGGCACCACTGAGTACTGCACCCATGCTGGGGACAGTACAATACAGGTAATCCAGAAGGCTGACAGGGGTGTGGAACACAGGCGCATAGTAATCAGGTCTCACACATGTACCCATGAGAGGACCCCTGGGGATCCCAGGAGGGGGCAAAGCCTTGACCTTCACTGGAATAGTGGAGGGGGCCAAAAGCCTCCATCTCCTCTCAAGGGGTGTGGTGGAGAGTCTGGTTGCTAGGTGGCGTAGGCAAGAACAGGAGAGGAGGAGCAGTGAGCCAGTTCAGTGTAGAGTCCAGGGAGCTCAAGTGAGGAGCAGATCCCTGGAGCTGTGCAATCTGACAGCGTCCGCGCAGTGGCTACAGACGGGGGAGAACGGTCAACTAGGAGTGCTACCTGAAAGCCAGCTTCAGCTAGAGAGAAAGCACGGAGTGGGAAGTAAGGAGACTGCTAGAGAGCACCAGGCCCAACCGGGCGGCAGATCCCGAAGCGGAGATAGATCCAGCTTTCTTTTGCTAAACCTGCCGGTGTGGGGCTCTCAAAGCCCACGCCACAACACCACAAAAGCCGCAGCCACGTAGCCACAGTTAGGGCCCATAGCTCACAGGAGGCAAGAAGCTGGAGTGATCTGGCCCAGGCAACAAGCACACGGCAAACGAAGGGGAGAGAGGCTGCAGCATCTTCCCTGGGTGACCCCCATAGGGACTCAAAGTCGGGGTTACCCCAAACCACCAAGGGCTAAGGAAGGCGAGTTAGTAGTCACCCTCACAAGTCAGCCTGAAGGACACCTGGTTCCCGCCTGGTTCATCCCAGCTACGCCCGGGTTACTCACCCTGCCACCTGAAGTGAGTAAAAACCCTGAAAGACATTCTGCCTGTGTGGAGTTATTCTGCGCCTTGTGGTACTACGCACCTACACAGGGCCCTGGGGCTTGCCTCACTCTCAGGAGGCTATTCCAACTAACTGCACTCACCATCAGCCCCAGGCGACCCTCAACCTGCAGTGGCGGTCCCCACTGACCGCAATTCTGAGAGTGGCGTCACGACAAGAAGAAGATCTCCTACCTGTGACCAAGATCCAGCTGAGTGGAGTCCCTGAAGGTAATGCACCGACACAACACCTGTGGGGCTTCACATCTACTACCCCCATTCTTTTTTCATTAAAGGCCCAGTCACACTAAACAACTTACCAGCGATCCCAACAACGATACAACCTGATAGGGATCGCTGGTAAGTTGCTAGGAGGTCGCTGGTGAGATGTCACACTAAGCGACGCTCCAGTGATCCCACCAGCAACCTGACCTGGCAGGGATCGCTGGGGCGTCGCTACACGGGTTGCTGGTGAGCTGTCACAGAGGCAGATCTCATCAGCAACCAGTGACCAGCCCCCAGCCAGCAGCGCCGCGTGGAAGCGATGCTGCGCTTGGTAACTAAGGTAAATATCGGGTAACCAACCTGATATTTACCTTGGTTACCAGTGCACACCGCTTAGCGCTGGCTCCCTGCACACCTAGCCACAGTACACATCGGGTTAATTACCCGATGTGTACTCTGCTACGTGTGCAGGCAGCAGGAGCCGGCTTCTGTGGACACTGGTAACCACGGTAAACATCGGGTAACCAAGAAGCCCTTACCTTGGTTACCCGATATTTACCTTCGTTACCAGCGTCCGCTGCTCTCACACTGCCAGTGCCGGCTCCCTGTTCCCTGCACTCCTAGCCACAGTACACATCGGGTTAATTACCCGATGTGTACTGTGGCTACGTGTGCAGAGAGCAGGGATCCGGCACTGACAGCGTGAGAGCGGCGAACGCTGGTAACGAAGGTAAATATCGGGTAACCAAGGTAAGGGCTTCTTGGTTACCCGATGTTTACCGTGGTTACCAGCGTCCACAGAAGCCGGCTCCTGCTGCCTGCACTTTTAGTTGTTGCTCTGTCGCTGTCACACACAGCGATGTGTGCTTCACAGCGGGAGAGCAACAACTAAAAAATAGTCCAGGACATTCAGCAACAACCAGCGACCTCACAGCAGGGGCCAGGTTGTTGCTGGATGTCACACTAAGCAACATCGCTACCAACATCGCTGCTATGTCACAAAAGTTGTTCCTTAGCAGCGATGTTGCTAGCGATGTTGCTTAGTGTGACGTGGCCTTAAAAATTCATGTCCTCTCTCCCACTCCCAATTTATTTTAATGACATTCCCTCTCTTCAATCCTCACCCCAATTTCTTATACTATCATCTCATCTCTCCCACCCCCCAACCACAATTTATTATGTCATGTCCTTTCTCCCACCCCCCTCCAATTCATTGTAATGTCATGTTCTCTCTTTGCCTTGGATTTTGCAAAGGCCTTTCACACTTTCCCACATAAACATCAATAAGTAAATTAAGGTCTATTAGATAAGAAAGTAAGATCTGTAATTGGACCGAAAACTGGTTCAAAGATGGCACCCAGTGAGTAGTGTCGTAGCCAGCGTTTCAATGCTGGGCCTGCTTATATTGATCATTGATACAGAAGATGGGATTATTGTTATGTTTTATATTTTTAGAGATGAAACCAAACTATGTAGTATAGTATAGTCTATGGAAGATGTTCATAAGTTACAGACAGGCTTTGACAATCCGAATGTATGGGCGTCCAAATGAGGTACAATGTGGAGAAAAGTAAAGTTATGCACATGGGCACTAATAATATGGGGGCACCATATGTTCTAGCAAGAAGAAACCTTAGGGAATCACTACTATCAATGTATTGATATACTAAAATGCCCACAAAGGTCTTTTAGGACAGCATTGTATATAATAAGAATTAATTAAAAAATAAACGAAAATGCAAAAATAAATTAGAATTAAAAAAACATAAAACAAAAGGACACAGTCAGCATAAATCATTGTTTGTAGCCCCACCTCCATTCAAAAGTATGTTTAGTTTCTAAAAATATTTTCTACCAAAATGGGAATACAATATAAAATGTTTTGTGGCCATTTGGGGTCATAAAAAAATAGTGAAAAAAAAGTATTCATACCCCATAAACTTCCACATTTTTTCATGTGACACCCACAAACTTAAATGTATTTTATTTGTACTTTATGCGATATACCAACACTATGTAGGAAGTATTTGTAAAGTAGAAAAGAAATTATACCTGTTTTTCAAAATATTTAAAAAATATAAATCTGAAAATTGTGATGTGCATTTGTATTCAGACCCCCGTGGAGTATATGAGTAGTAGTTGTCCAGTGGACAGATTCTCACAAATGAGTTGTGGATCTTTGCAGATCCTCCAGAGTGACCAAGGAAAATTATATTTTTAAAATATTTAGAAAAGCATGTATTATTGCCTCTTCACTTCAAATTGTCTCTCCAGGGAGGAAGGAGACAAACTCTAGTGCCACCTATTGGAAGTACAAATCCTAAAAGTCAAAAGTGGCCCTTTCACAAGCCTTTTCATATGACTTAGGATTTATGTCAGATCAGTACCTCAATTTGCAGACACGGTGTTTCAGGGTGATTGCCCCTCGTCAGTGCAAAATATGAGATCTGATCTGACTATATAAGAAGCTATAGTGGGGACCACGGGGAAGACTATTCTCCTTGCGGAGACTGACAAACCAGTCTGGCTGCCAGTGAGGAGTCTTAAAGCTGCAATGCTCCTCTGGGAAATATTCAAATTGTCTCTCCAGGGAGGAAGGAGACGAACTCTAGCGCCACCTATTGGAAGTAGCAATCTTAACCTCTACACTTCCCAAATACTACTTAGTATTGGTATATCACATAAAGTCTCAATAAAATACATTTAAGTGTGTGAGTGTAACATAAAAAAATTTGGAAAAGTTGACGGGATTTGAATAATTTTTTAAGACACTATATCTCTTTTTTATTTACATCTCCCCCAATATCAGCAAAAAAAAGAAATATAAAAAATAAAATGTTTGATCAAATCCAAAAATGTTCTTGGTCAGGAAATGGGTGTAAAAAGCACAGTCCTGAACTGGTTATGGAATGGCAATTAAAATACAGTGTATCACAAAAGTCAGTACACCCTTCACATTTTTTTAAACTATTTTATTATATCTTTTCATGGGACAACACTGAAGATATGCAACTTTGATACAATGTAATGTAGTCAGTGTACGGCTTGTATAACAGTGTAAATTTGGTGCCCTCTAAATAACAACCTTAATATCTAAACCACTGGCAAAAAAAGGGAGTACACCCCTAAGGATCAAATTGTGCCCAAAGTGTCAATACTTTGTGTGGCCGCCATTATATTTTAAGCAAAGCCTTAACGCTCTTGGGCATGGAGTTCACTAGAGCTTCATAGGAGCCGTTGGATCCTCTTCTACTCCTGCATGACGACACCACAGAGTTCCTGGATGTGAGAGACCTTGTGCCCCTCCACCTTCTGTTTGAGGATGCCCGACAGATGCTCAATAGAGTTTAGGTCTGGAGACACTTGGCCAGGCCAGCGCCTTTATCCTCAGTTTCTTTACAAGGTAGTGGTCGTCTTGGAGATGTGCTTGGGGTCGTTATCATGTTGGGAGAGGATCATGCACTGTTTCAGTATACAATAGTACATGTTAAAAAAACAAAGGTTTTGGTACCGTGTTAGCCAGTTGAAAATTCATAGATTGCTCTCATTGAGAGAAACAAAATTATAATCTTGTAGTTTTGATACCTTTTAATGGCTAACAAAAATAAAACAAATGATCAAGTGTGATGTAACAAAGTATATGAAGAAACAGATATACACTGTGTGCAGAATTATTAGGCAAATGAGTATTTTGATCACATGATAATTTTTATACATATTGTCCTACTCCAAGCTGTATAAGCTTGAGAGCCAACTACCAATTAAGTAAATCAGGTGATGTGCATATCTGTAATGAGGATGGGTGTGGTGTAATGACATCAACACCCTATATAAGGGGTGCTTAATTATTAGGCAACTTCCTTTTCTTTGACAAAATGGGTCAGAAGAGAGATTTGACGGGCTCTGAAAAGTCCAAAATTGTGAAATGCCTTACATAAGGATGCAGCAGTCTTGAAATTGCCAAACTTTTGAAGCATGAACACCGAACAATCAAGCGTTTCATGGCAAATAGCCAACAGGGTCGCAAGAAGCGTGTTGGGCAAAAAAGGCGCAAAATAACTGCCCATAAATTGAGGAAAATCAAGCGTGAAGCTGCCAAGATGCCATTTGCCACTAGTTTGGCCATATTTCAGAGCAGCAATGTTGCTAGAGTATTAAAAAGCACAAGGTGTGCTATACTCAGGGACATGTCCAAGGTAAGGACATGGCTGAAAAACGACCTCCTTTGAACAAGAAACATAAGATAAAACGTCAAGACTGGGCCAAGAAATATCTTAAAGAAGTTGTCCAGTTACCAAAACTGATTTTTTTTTTCTGATAAATCTTGCCAATATGTGCCTCTCCACACATCTATTATGTTTTTTCAGCAATATTACCTTTTATCGTGCTCTAGCAGCACATCCTCATTGCTGGCTCCAGCTCTCTCTTCTGACTTCCTGGGTTCAGTTCCTACAACTCCCATAATTCTTTGTGGCTCTAGGGATCTAACACACCCACTGTATCTAACACACCCACTCAGCTCTCCTCTCCACCCAAAGACTCCTCCCTGCCTCTTTTCAGTGTGGATGCACTGAGAGCAATCACAGCAGAGACAGCCGAAGCTCCCAGCTCTGCACAACCAGGGGAAGAAAGCGTCCATCTTCTGCTTGTTCTCATATAGTTCATAGTCTGTGTGTGTGTGTGTGTGTGTGTGTGTGTGTACAGAAATTATGATTATTAGCCGGTGCAACATGTGAAAAAAATAATTGGGGAAAAAAAAAATGACAGTGTCATGAGATTGATTTTTTTACCTCTTGCCTAGTCTGTGTGTCGTCCGTATTATCCGTGTGGCATGCATTTTGCAGGCTACTTTCACATCAGCGTTTTTTTGCCTGTAGGCAAAAACCCGCAAACCGCATATGACCGGATCCTGTGGATTAAATGTGCAACGCATGCAACCGTTATTTTACCGGATCCTTCTGCAGCGAGACACAGAATTTATCGGCCGGCACTGGAGTCAGCTGACTCCTGATCTCACAGCCCGCACACGCTGCAATGGCTGCAGGTTAACAGCAGTCACTGCCTACTGCTGATCACATGTGACCGTGTGCGGGATGTGTGTACAGGAGTTCAGCTGAGTTCAGATCAGCTGAATCCAGTGTTGGCCGATCAGGCTGGGGCCACACGGGGATTACTGCGATCCCCTCACATGACACTCGTCTCACGCTGGCAATACAGCAGAGCCGAGTGTCATGCGTGTGTCCCTGCGACTGAGGTCCGACTCTGCGAGCGGACCTCAGCTGCGGGGAGGCGGTCTGGCACTCAGGAGGGGCGGACCAGCGCTGCGGAGGGGTGGGCAGGCCGGCACTGAGGAGGGGTTGGAGGGATTTCTCTCCCTCTCTCCTCCGTAGTTGGCAATTTTTGATTCTCGCTCTGCACTCGCGGTACACTGATGTACCGCAAGTGCAGTGCGATTTTTTTCTCACCCCACACACTTGAATGGGTAAAAGAGAAAGAGTCTTGCATTACAATTGCAGCATGCTGCGGTTGTTTTCTTGGTCTGATTAGGGCTGAGAAAATAATTGCTTATGTGCACTCATACACAGGCTAATATTGGTCCGAATGGAATGCAATGTTTTATCGCACTCCACTCGCACAGTTTTTCTCGCCATGTGGCTTAGGCCTTACTTGTTCTGTGTACCCCTGCATCCATCGCAGCGGGTGCGGGCTGGAGTTCAGCTGAGTTCAGATCAGCTGACTCCAGTGCTGGACTGAACTCAGGTGACCTCACAGCCTGCACACGCTGCGATGGATGCAGGGGGACACAGAACAAGTAATCGGAAGACACTGGAGTCATCTGATTAGTAGTAAATGTTAGAAGGAAACAACAGGGCACTACTGCAACAAGATAACCTGCCAAGTTGCTCACAGCAGTCGGCCGCAATCAGCGTTACATATGCTTTCAATAACTGCGACATGTGGGAACCACAGGAAGGATAAAGACAGAGTTGCAGCTTTGGGGTGCTTATTTGTAAAGTTCAACACATAAGACTTTAGATAAAGAGAAAAAAAAGACCTGTAGAAGCCCTACCCCTAGGGGCGAAACAGCTGTCGTCTTTATGTGCTGACCTTCTGTTTTCCCTCCCTGTAACGCCGCAGCATGTATCCACGTTTTTTGAAATAAAAAACATCAGAGTGTTGCACAGCATAATATGGTGAGTGCTGGTTTCAATTTTTTTCTCTTTATCTGGAGTCATCTGATTACTTGTTCTGCTGGCGCTGTGGTCAGGAGTAGGCATGAGTGAGCAGTAAAATGCTCTGGTGCTCGATGGACGAAGCCCATGTCGATTTGTTTTAAAAAAAATCATTAAAAATAAAGAAAAAATAAACCAAACACATAACCCTAACCCTAGGGTTGAGGGTAAAAAAAAAAAGTGTGGGCTCCCGCTGCATTTTCTATTGCTATGGGTAACCCAAGCAGCTACTGGCTGCTAACCCCCACTGCTTGGTGTTACCTTCACTGGCAATGGAAAATCCAGGGAAGACTTTTTTTTATAAAGGTTTTTGCCTAAAAACTCTTTTAAGAAAATGACGTGGGCTTCGCCATATTTTTTGTATGCTAGCTAGGTACAGCAGGCAGATACGGGCTGCCCCCAACCCCCAGCTGTCTATTTGTACCCGGCTGGGAACCAAAAATTATAGGGAAGCCCTTTTTTAAAAATTATATCATGAATTTCATGAAATAATTTAAAAAAAAAAAAAATGACGTGGGCTTCACTCATTTTTTTGTGTCCAGCCAGGTACAACTAGGCAGCTGGGGATTGGAATCCGCAGCGCAGGGTGGCCCAAGTTTTCTGGGCCCCCCACTGCGAATTGCAGTCCACAGCTGCCCCAGAAAATGGCACTTTCATAGAAGCGCCATGCTCTGCCACTGTATCCAACTCTTCCAGTGGCCCTGGTGGCAGGTGGCATGCTGGGTAATAAGGGGTTAATACCAGCTATGTTTTACCAGCTGGTATAAAGCCCAAGATTCTTAATGTTAGGCCAAGTTTGACCCGGCCATTAAGAATCTCCAATAAAGGGTTAAAAAAAAAAAAAAGACATCACACAGAGAAAAATATTTTATTAGAAATAAATACACAGACACATTAGGGACTCCATGTGCATTACACCCTCGCACCCCTCCACGATCGAGAGATTTCTGTACTGACCATGCCAGGAGAGAGAGAGAGAGAGAGAGGGGAAAAGAGAGAGGCGGGAAAAGAGAGAGAGGGGGGGAAGAAAGAGAGAGGGAAAACAGAGAGGGGAGGGGGAAAAGTGGGGGGGAGAGAGGTGCTCTGTCACCAACTTGCTTCACTCTGTGACGTGTTGTGCAGGTGACCAGATGCTACATGTCACTAACTGTCTCCACTCTGGGACTTGTGCAGGTGAGAGTGGAGAAAGTTGGTACTATGCAGCAGAAGTCACAGAGTGGAGCAAGTTAGTGACATGTAGCATCCGGTCACCTGCACAACAAGTCCCAGAGTGGAGACAGTTAGTGACATAAAACAAGAATAGGGACACTTAGATCTATCATGGTTGGTAGATATCACTAGACCCCATAATAAGCATAGAGAAAAACAAGAGAAAATGGAGGGGTTTCTACTAGTGAGACCAATACATGGTCAAAAAATAATGCACAATCAGTCAACCTCTTGAAATATAAAAAGAATTTTTATTGACAACAATTTTTTATAAGAGGAGAAAGTACATTTTATTATAAATTACATAAATAGAGTGAACCAGGTAAAGACGGGAAAATACCGCAACCCAGACACGCCAGGTGATGCACAGATGGGAAAACAGAAGTACGTGCAATGGTTAGAAGAGATATACAGTTAGGTCCAGAAATATTTGGACAGTGACACAAGTTTTGTTATTTTAGCTGTTTACAAAAACATGTTCAGAAATACAATTATATATATAATATGGGCTGAAAGTGCACACTCCCAGCTGCAATATATGAGTTTTCACATCCAAATCGGAGAAAGGGTTTAGGAATCATAGCTCTGTAATGCATAGCCTCCTCTTTTTCAAGGGACCAAAAGTAATTGGACAAGGGACTCTAAGGGCTGCAATTAACTCTGAAGGCGTCTCCCTCGTTAACCTGTAATCAATGAAGTAGTTAAAAGGTCTGGGGTTGATTACAGGTGTGTGGTTTTGCATTTGGAAGCTGTTGCTGTGATCAGACAACATGCGGTCTAAGGAACTCTCAATTGAGGTGAAGCAGAACATCCTGAGGCTGAAAAAAAAGAAAAAATCCATCAGAGAGATAGCAGATATGCTTGGAGTAGCAAAATCAACAGTCGGGTACATTCTGAGAAAAAAGGAATTGACTGGTGAGCTTGGGAACTCAAAAAGGCCTGGGCGTCCACGGATGACAACAGTGGTGGATGATCGCCGCATACTTTCTTTGGTGAAGAAGAACCCGTTCACAACATCAACTGAAGTCCAGAACACTCTCAGTGAAGTAGGTGTATCTGTTTCTAAGTCAACAGTAAAGAGAAGACTCCATGAAAGTAAATACAAAGGGTTCACATCTAGATGCAAACCATTCATCAATTCCAAAAATAGACAGGCAAGAGTTAAATTTGCTGAAAAACACCTCATGAAGCCAGCTCAGTTCTGGAAAAGTATTCTATGGACAGATGAGACAAAGATCAACCTGTACCAGAATGATGGGAAGAAAAAAGTTTGGAGAAGAAAGGCAACGGCACATGATCCAAGGCACACCACATCCTCTGTAAAACATGGTGGAGGCAACGTGATGGCATGGGCATGCATGGCTTTCAATGGCACTGGGTCACTTGTGTTTATTGATTACATAACAGCAGACAAGAGTAGCCGGATGAATTCTGAAGTGTACCGGGATATACTTTCAGCCCAGATTCAGCCAAATGCCGCAAAGTTGATCGGACGGCGCTTCATAGTACAGATGGACAATGACCCCAAGCATACAGCCAAAGCTACCCAGGAGTTCATGAATGCAAAAAAGTGGAACATTCTGCAATGGCCAAGTCAATCACCAGATCTTAACCCAATTGAGCATGCATTTCACTTGCTCAAATCCAGACTTAAGACGGAAAGACCCACAAACAAGCAAGACCTGAAGGCTGCGGCTGTAAAGGCCTGGCAAAGCATTAAGAAGGAGGAAACCCAGCGTTTGGTGATGTCCATGGGTTCCAGACTTAAGGCAGTGATTGCCTCCAAAGGATTCGCAACAAAATATTGAAAATAAAAATATTTTGTTTGGGTTTGGTTTATTTGTCCAATTACTTTTGACCTCCTAAAATGGGGAGTGTTTGTAAAGAAATGTGTACAATTCCTACAATTTCTATCAGATATTTTTGTTAAAACCTTCAAATTAAACGTTACAATCTGCACTTGAATTCTGTTGTAGAGGTTTCATTTCAAATCCAATGTGGTGGCATGCAGAGCCCAACTCGCGAAAATTGTGTCACTGTCCAAATATTTCTGGACCTAACTGTATATAGCTGAATATAGTCAAAAACAATTCAGGGCTAAATAACTCCCAAAAGCTCATTAGAGAAAATCTGAGTAAAGTTTGTCAAAAAATGACGACACAAATACAGGGGTGTCCGCAAGTAAAGATATATATGAAATCTTAGTCAGTAAATATATGCAGAACAACCCCCAGGTATAAATAGCCGGATAACCGTTATCAATACAAAGAGCTAATGAGAGAAAAAAAGCCAAAGTCAGTTGAAAATATTAACCAATGCAAGACATTATAGAATTAACCCTGCAAAAACAGATACAATAAGCCTGACTTAATGAATGAACAAGGCAATGATTGACAAAGTACTCCTGTTTTGAAAATCAGCTGAGTAAGAACATTATCACTCAGCATAGCACTAATGCCAATAAATACATATGTCAAACCGTATAAGGGTAACCATGCTCATACAAATGTATAAGGAGCATGAACATTAGTAGACACCAGGCAAAAGAAACTTACCCATCTGTTAATAACAACCCGGCGTGGCGTGCTCCGACGCGCACGTTTCGTGACCTTCCTCGGGGAGCTGCGCTGCTCCCCGAGGAAGGTCACGAAACATGCGCGTCGGAGCACGCCACGCCGGGTTGTTATTAACAGATGGGTAAGTTTCTTTTGCCTGGTGTCTACTAATGTTCATGCTCCTTATACATTTCTATGAGCATGGTTACCCTTATACGGTTTGACATATGTATTTATTGGCATTAGTGCTATGCTGAGTGATAATGTTCTTACTCAGCTGATTTTCAAAACAGGAGTACTTTGTCAATCATTGCCTTGTTCATTCATTAAGTCAGGCTTATTGTATCTGTTTTTGCAGGGTTAATTCTATAATGTCTTGCATTGGTTAATATTTTCAACTGACTTTGGCTTTTTTTCTCTCATTAGCTCTTTGTATTGATAACGGTTATCCGGCTATTTATACCTGGGGGTTGTTCTGCATATATTTACTGACTAAGATTTCATATATATCTTTACTTGCGGACACCCCTGTATTTGTGTCGTCATTTTTTGACAAACTTTACTCAGATTTTCTCTAATGAGCTTTTGGGAGTTATTTAGCCCTGAATTGTTTTTGACTATATTCAGCTATATATATCTCTTCTAACCATTGCACGTACTTCTGTTTTCCCATCTGTGCATCACCTGACGTGTCTGGGTTGCGGTATTTTCCCGTCTTTACCTGGTTCACTCTATTTATGTAATTTATAATAAAATGTACTTTCTCCTCTTATAAAAAATTGTTGTCAATAAAAATTCTTTTTATATTTCAAGAGGTTGACTGACAGTTAGTGACATGTAGCATCCGGTCACCTGCACAACAAGTCCCAGAGTGGAGCAAGATAGTAACATATAGCACACTATGTGTCAGAGCAGAGCATGTCACCAACTGTCTCCACTCTGGGACTTGTTGTGCAGGTGACCGGATGCTACATGTCACTAACTGTCTCCACTCTAGGACTTGTTGTGCAGGTGACAGAGTGGAGCAAATTGGTCCCATGCAGCGTCCGGTCACCTGTGCTGCTGGTAGGAGCACATGATCACATTGCTGACACCGCAGGCTCTCCTGACAGCTGAGCAGTGCACAGCGGGCGGATAGTGTGATCACATACTTGTGTGACAGCGGGGATTTCAGCTGAAGAAACCCTCTACACTGGCGCCCCGTACCTCCTACATCTGACGGATGCTAAGCGGCGTGTTCTGTCTTCACCCCTCCACACTGGAACCCTCCGGATCCTCCCCTCGATGCTGGGCTGTGACGTGTGGTAGTCACCGCCCACAGCCCTGTCAATCAATGTGAGTGGCGCCAGCATCCTCTGACTTAACCGTCAAGTTTGGGAGGCCGGAACTTGACGGGACGCAAGAGGATACTAGCGGCCGCAGCACCAGGGGGTCATGTGACCAACACTGAGAGTGCAGGATAGCGCCTCTCGGTGCCAGAAGTGCAAATAGAGGCCAATGCAGAAAACGCCTCTAATGGTAAGTTACACTCATAGAGAAAATAAAAAAATAGGTGAACCACCCCTTTAAGACTGATTTTTCAAAGGTTTTATGGACTGGTGAAATGAGAGTGACTCTTGATGGGCCAGATGGATGGGTTAGAGGCTGGATCAGTAAAGGGCAGAGAGCTCCACACCGACTCAGATGCCAGCAAGGTGGAGGTGGGGTACTGGTATGGGCTGGTATCATCAAAGATGAACTTATGTGACCTTTTCAAGTTGAGGATGGAGTGAAGCTCAACTCCCAGACCTATTGCCAGTTTCTGGAAGACAACTTCTTCAAGCAGTGGTACAGAAAATAGTCGGTATCATTCAAGAAAAACATGATTTTCATGCAGGACAATGCTCCATCACATGCATCCAACTACTCCACAGTGTGGCTGGCCAGTAAAGGTCTAAAAGATGAAAAAATAATCACATGGCCCCCTTGTTCACCTGATCTGAACCCCATAGAGAATCTGTGGTCACTCATAAATTGTAATATCTACAGGGAGGGAAAACAGTACACCTCTCTGAACAGTGTCTGGAGGCTGTGGTGGCTGCTGCACGCAATGTTGATCGTAAACAGATCAAGCAACTGACAGAATCTATGGATGGTAGGCTGTTGAGTGTCATCAAAAAGAAAGGTGGCTATATTGGTCACTAATTTTTGGGGGGTTTTGTTTTTGCATTTCAGAAATGTTTATTTCTAAATATTGTGCAGTTATATTAGTTTAACAGGTGAAAATAGACAAGTGAGATGGGAATATATTTGGTTTTTATTAATTTGTCTAATAATTCTGCACAGTAATAGGTATCTGCACAAACAGATATCCTCCTAAGATCCAAATCTAAAAAAAAACCCACTCCAACTTCCAAAAATATTAAGCTTTGATATTTATGAGTCTTTAGAGTTGATTAATAACATAGCTGTTGATCAATAATAAAAAAAATCCTCTAAAATACAACTTGCCTAATAATTCTGCACAAGGTGTATATACAGACAGAGCAGAGGCGATATAATAAATGGACATTTACACAAACAAACTCAGAGCTTAGAGAGAATCCTTAATTACCTTAGATTAGTGGTGTAAACGTTTTTTATTTTTGTTGGCCATTAAAAGGTATCAGAACTACAATATTATAATTTTGTTTCTCTCTGAGAGCAATCAATCACAGTACATGTTGGCATTCATGGCTTCCCCACAGCCGCCAGCACTCATGCAGCCCAAAACCCTGACACTCTCACCACCATGCTCTGCTGCAGGCAGGACACACTTGTCTTTGTTCTCCTTCCCTGGTTGCCATGACACACGCTTTACACCATCTGGACCCAATATGTTTATCTTGGTCTCATCAGAACACAGGACATGGCTCCAGTAATTCAAGTCCTTTGTCTGCTTGTCTTCATAATACTGTTTATGAGCTCTTTCATGCATAGAAGAGGCTTCATTCTGGGACAACAGCCATGCAGACCAATTTGATGCACTGAGCGGCTTATGGTCTGAGCACTGACAGGTTTACCCTCACCCCTGTAATCTCTGCAGCAATGCTGGCAGCGGTTATATGTCTATTTCGAAAGCATAACTTCTGGATTGAACCATGGAGCAGGTGCACTCATCCTCTTTGGTCGACCATGGCGAGGTCTGTTCTCAGTGGAACCTGTCTTGTTAAACCACTGTATGGTCTTGGCCACCATGCTGCAGCTCATTTTCAGGGTGGTGGCAATCTTCTTATGGCCTAGGCCATCTTTATGTAGAGCAACAATTATTTTTTTCAGATCCCCAGAAAATTCTTTGCCATGAGGAGCCATGTGAAACTGCCAGTGACCAGTATGAGAGAGTGTGTGAGAGATAACACCAAATGTAACACATCTGCTCCTCATTCACACCTGAGACCTTGTAACACTAATGAGTCACATGACATCGGGGAGGGAAAATTGTCACAATTGTCACTTAGAGGTGTACTCACTTCTATTGCCAGTGGTTTAGACACTAATGGCTGTGTGTTGAGTTACGTAGAGGGCATAACAAATTTACACTGTTATACAAGCTGTACATTGACTACTTTATATGGTATCAAAGTTTCAAATCTTCAGTTACAAGTAAAAAGGTTTTGGTACCGTGTTAGCCAGTTGAAAAATTATTGAATGTTCTCAGTCAGAGGAACAAAATTATAATTTTGTGATACCTCTTCAGTGTCGCCCCCATGAAAAAAATATAATAAAATATTTATAAAAATGTTGAGGGGTGTATTTACTTTTGTGGTATACTGTGCATAAAAAGGAAAAATAATATATAAATCAATTAAAGAAATTAAACCGAAAATCTACAGTATTGGAAAAGAAACTTACATAGAGCAATGTCAGGAAGAAGCAATTCTAGAAATGTAAGCATTCAATAAAGTACATCAATTTCAAAATGAATTGCACCTAAGAGGCGTCCAAGTAAATATCCAAGTAATTTATTGTAGGCTGCATTGTGAAATATCTCACTTATAAATTCATGTACAAGTCCTGTGAGTGTCATTTCTTCTGCACTGTTGAGGCCAAACATGACAGCAGTAAAAGACCAGTTGTCCCCACAAGTCAGCTACTTTGTCTAACCTCTCTGAACATTTCAACATATATTTTATTCCGAACATGGAAAGATCGCAGTAAGAAAATATTGCAGCTATTTTATACAATTATTGAAAGTGAGTGGATTTCCTTCCACTTCTAAAAATGTCAAGCCAACAGAGTAAAAGCCAGAGGCATATATAATACGGAAACTTAAAGTAGCATTTGCTGTTGCTATTCCTAAGTATACAGTATATGGTGTTGTCACTATATATTCACAGTATATATTCTTCCAGCTGTACCGTATGTGACGCACATTTAAAGAAAAAATTAACAAAAGAGGATAAAAAAATGAAAATCTAAAAAAAAATAAAAATTAAAACCTATATAAAATTTGCCTAAACATTATAGGCTATTGAATGTTTTCTCAATGTTAAAGAAATAATTATTAAAGTAAAAGTTTACTGAAAAATTATACGTTTCCTACCAGTTCTAAAACAGTAAAACTGACACAGAAAAGGCCAGAGGCATGTATGATACAGAAAAGTATATTACCAATTCCCTCTGCTGTTTCTAAATATATACAGTATTATCACAATATATTTGTCGTATATGTTCTGTAAGGAGTAGAGTATGTGACACATGGTTAAAAAAAATAAACTAGAGATAAATGAATAGTAAAATATTCGGGTTCGGATTATTCCTATTATTCTCAATACTCAAGTATTCATCACAAATACCGAACCCAGTGCAAGTTGAATAATTTTCCTGAAGACCTTGAAAGTAGGTCTGGGAGGGCTGTAAAAATGCTGAAAAGGATGGAAAAGTTTTGCCACTAAAAGGCAACAGCATGGGGAAGATGGATTCATTTCTGACTCACATTTGGTTTCTGGGAATAATGTTGTCTGGGTATTGCTGGGATTAAGGCAGGACAATTATACTTGCTGAGTTTCCCTGCAGCTGTCACACTGCTTCTTGGTTTGCTGATTAGATCTCATGAATATTCACTGCTTCCCCCACCCACCCTCTGTGCCAGCATCTGTGATTGGCTTCCCTCACACTAGCTGTCTTGGTCAGGAAGTGGAGTGTAAAAATATATAAATAATTGGAAAAAATGGCATAGGAGCCCCCGTATATAGATACCCAGCACAGATAAAGCAGACTGCTACAGGCTGCAGCCCCAGCTGTATGTGTTATCTTGGTTTTGTATCAAAATACGTAGGAACCAATGCAGGTTCTTTTCAAATTATTTCAATAATTAAAAACAACAATGTGCTGTCCCCCAATTTTGATACCCAGTGAAAATAAAGCAGGCAGCTGGGGGCTGGTATTCCAGTCTGGGAAGGCCCATGGTTATTGTGCCCCCCAAAATACAGCCCACAGCTGCCCCACAATTGGTGCATTCATTAGATGTGCCAATTGAGACACTTTACCCATTTCATCCCAATTGCACTGGTGCGGTGGCAATCAGGGTAATACAAGGGGGTTGGTGTCAGCTGTGATTTGTCTAAAATAACAGATGCCACCAAGCCCTGTGTTGGTAATGGGGAGGGGTCTATGAGACCCCTCCATTACCAACCCTATAAGTAGAAAGATAAAAAACAACAAACACACAAAACCTTTTATTTTAACTAAAAAAAACCCTCTTTCACCAATTTATTAACCCCAAAAACACCCCTGCAGGTCAGATGTAATACACTTGACGTCCCATGACAATCCCAGCTCTGTTACATCCAGAAGCTGCAGTGATAGACAATGTAACCACTCACTACAGCTTTTGGGACATAATACCCGACTGTGAGAAGTGGGGATGTCAATTAGGTAACTGGAGTTCACAGCCGGGTTACCATGGTACCAAATATGAACCTGCTACCAGATTTCTAGATTTTGGGACACGGTGCCACAGAAGTCTGGCAATATAGCAGTCAGGTCACCGGAGTTCACACTGCCTTCAGTGAAATGTGAACCCACTGCTCTAAGTGAAGTGGTTGTGGGGCAGCTGAGGGTTGCTATTTTTAGGCTGCTGGGCCCAATAACCATGGGCCTCTACAGCCTGAGAATACCAGCACCCAGCTGTCTGCTTTATCTTACCTGGGTATCAAAATTGTGAAGGACCAAACATCGTTTTTTAAAATGTATTTATTAATTTTTTTTATTTTTTATTTTTTAAAAAGCCACATGGGGTCACTCGTATTTTAATACACAGCCAAGATAATGCACACAGCTGGGTGCTGCAGCCTGTAGTCGTCTGCTTTATCTGCACTGGGTATCAATATATGGGGGCCCCCATGGCATTTTTTCCAATTATTTAATTATTTTTATATTCCACTTCCTGACCTAGACAACTAGTGTGAGGGCAACCAATCGCAGACGCCGTGTCGGCACAGAGTGTGGGCTGGGGAAACAGAACTGACAAATCCCAGACACCAGTACAGGTACCAGACACCAGACAGGCTGCTTTTCATAGAAGCGCCATCATCTGGCACTGTATCCAACTCTTCCAACAGCCCTGGAGCTGGGTGGCTTGCTGGGTAATCATGAGTTAATACTAGCTTTGTTTTACTAGCTAGTATTAAGCCAGAGATTCTTAATGTCAGGCAAGTTTGACCCGGCCATTAAGAATCTCCAATAAAGGGTTAAAAAAAGACACCACACAGAGAAAAAATACTTTAATAGAAATAAATACACAGACACACTTAGAGACTCCATGTTTATTACTCCCTCTTATCCCTCCACGATCCTGCTCTTCTGTCTTCTTTCTCCTTCAACACATGTAGCTCTGCTACATCAGCAGCGCTGCATTGGAAGAAGACGGTGCTGCTTCCCGTGCAGTCTTTTCACTCCGTGAGTGATCAGAGGCTGCGTGCTGTTAGCGGTGACGTCACCACTGACAGGCGTGTTGCTATAGCAACGGTGATCTCCGCTATTGACCGGCTGTGGCAGCCGGTGAATAACGGAACGGGGAAGCAGACCGGGAACCCGACCGTGTGCCAGAGCATGCATATCGCTGCCCGTGTCGCAAAACCTCGCTTACCCCCGTCACACGTACTTACCTGCCCTGCAACGTCGCTCTGGCCGGTGAACCGCCTCCTTCCTAAGGGGGCGGGTCGTGCGCCATCACAGCGACGTCACACGGCAGGCGGCCAATAGAAGCAGAGGGGCGGAGATGAGCGGGATGTAAACAATCCGCCCACCTCCCTCCTTAAGCATTGCCAATGGAGGAAGGTAAGGAGATGTTCCTCGCTCCTGCGGTGTCACACACAGCGATGTGTGCTGCCGCAGGAACGAGGAACAACATCGCTAACATCCTGAAAACTATTTTTTGTTTCAGGACGACCTCTCCACGGCAAAGGATTTTGCCCTCTTTTGCAATCGTTTAAGATCGCTCTTAAGTGTTACACGCTGCGATCTCATTAATGACGCCGGATGTGCGTCACAAACACCATGACCCCGATGATAATTCATTAACGATATCGTATTAACAGGCATGTGGGGGAGGGAAAAGGAAAGCACGCTGGACTATGGCCGTTTCGTACCACTAGGGGAGCTTCTACGGGTCCAGATGAGTGTGGACCCATAGAAGCGCCCCTAGTGGTGTGAAACAGCCGTAGTCCAGCATGCTTCCCTTTTCCCTCCCTCACATGCCTGTTTGTTAACCACCGAATAAAGCAAAAGAAAATTCCCCCAGTGAGTGCCTCCAGCTTGATGTCTTTGAAGTTCATTAGATCTTTACACTTGGACGAGCACTATGGGATTTGTAATCTCCTAGTAGCGGAAGAAGACCGGGGATATACAGAAATCCAAAGTTCACAGAGGACACCGGTTTGGCTCATTAATGAGTAAGAGATCCATGCTAAAGGTGCAGAAGTGGTAATCAGTGTCCAGTTGTTCACCCTTTACTGGATACTAACTTTATGGTTAATCATAGTGTTAGGGTGAACAGTTTGAAATGTCCACTAGTTGCCTGCTCCTGACCTTAGTAGTGTGGATCAAGTGCATGCACGAAAAAATAACACCTGACACACACACAGTCGGATGTGAATCTTTCCTTGATCAGAGGTTGGCCCAAAGAGAGCTTTATTTGTCATAGCTGCAAGTTATATAAACTAGGATATGGGGCATGGTTAGCTCTATAGTAGGCATGTTCGGATATGCCCATTGGCCAGTGGGTTGAACAATGGGTTAGTCCATGGGCTGATTGGTGGGTGTCATTGTGGGCGGATCCATGAGGTCATCTGTGGGTTGGTCCTCTAGGTTGGCCAGTGGGTCTTTCCCTTATATGGTGGTCTGCTTACATCTTGACTTGACATTCCTTGCATACCAAAGCAGAATGTGGAGAACAGGAAATGGCAGCCATCTTTAATGTGTGTCACATGATGGTATATCTGAACTGACTGTAAGGTGAAATAATATGTTTCACCAGTGATTTACCACAAACCCCCTATGTCTCAAGGTTAATTAAATAAATGATCCAATGGCCCTCCTCAACAATAGTCTATTCCTAGGACAATCATGGATTCATTCTTGGATTGGTTACCACAGGGGTTCCAATCTCCTCACCCTATAACAGCTGGCCCATACAAATGATATCATAATTTAGCACTGTTCGCAGGCTAACCTCCTTCAGGTGGAATACTCTGACTAGGTACCTCCTCCCAGTCTTACCTACTTATTAGAGATGAGCGAACCGGTCCCGGTTCGGCTCGAGGCCGGTTCGCCGAACGGGGGTCCCGTTCGAGTTCGGCTCGTCGAACGTTCGACGAACCGAACTCGAACGTATAGGCTATAATAGGAGGCAATCACAAACACATAAAAATGCATGATAAATGTACACAAACAGTTAATAAACATTGCCATAACACTTACCGGTCCTCGCGATCCCTTCTGCACTCTGTCTCCTGCCGCTATTCCATCCGATGATCGCTGAATCCTCCCGGTGACCTGCACTGCCAGCAGAGATGCAGGACCTATCGTGACGTCAAAATAGCCATGTGACCAGTCACGTGGCTATTATCTCATTGGCTACAGACTGGTCACATGACTATGACACGTCATGTAGGACCTGCGAGTGCATCTCTCCGGTACACGGTGCACATATGTGTATCGCCGTGTACCGGCGACATGCTCTAGCACACGGTCGACTCCCCGTTCCGTTAGGGACCGGCTGACACAGCCGGTCATTAACGGAGATCACCGTTGCCATAGCAACGCAGTTAGCGGTGACGTCACCGCTAACCGCGGCTCCGAGAGCACCGTTGCTATGGTAACGCGTCTGTCAGCGTTACCACTAGCAGCCAGCAGTGATCACTCACGGAGTGAAGGCTGCACGCTGCTTCCCGATTGTAGTGATGATTGTAGTGAGGATGGAGGTTCCCCAGCCCCAAGTGATGAGCTGGTGAATCTCATCCTTCCTCACTACAATCGTCACTACTACTACACTAGTGAGGATTGTAGTGAGGATGGAGGTTCCCCAGCCCCAAGTGATGAGCTGGTGAATCTCATCCTTCCTCACTACAATCGTCACTACTACTGCACTAGTGATGATTGTAGTGAGGATGGAGGTTCCCCAGCCCCAAGTGATGAGCTGGTGAATCTCATCCTCACTACAATCGTCACTACTACTACACTAGAAAGAAAGAAGACAAAAGAGCAGGATCGTGGAGGGCTGACAGGGGGTAATAAATATGGAGTCTCTAATGTGTCTGTGTATTTATTTCTATTAAAGTATTTTTTCTCTGTGTGGTGTCTTTTTTTTAACCCTTTATTGGAGATTCTTAATGGCCGGGTCAAACGTGCCTGACATTAAGAATCTCTGGCTTAATACTGGCTAGTAAAACAAAGCCAGTATTAACTCATGATTACCCAACAAGCCACCCGGCTCCAGGGCTGTTGGAAGAGTTGGATACAGCGCCAGATGATGGCGCTTCTATGAGAGCGCCATTTTCTGGGACGGCTGCGGACTGCAATTCGCAGCAGAGGCGCCCACAAACCTCGGGCTAACCTGTGCTGCGGATTCCAATCCCCAGCTGCCTAGTTGTACCCGGCTGGACACAAAAATGGGGCGAAGCCCACGTCATTTGTTTTTTAATTATTTCATGAAATAAATGAAATAATTAAAAAAAACGGGCTTCCCTATATTTTTGGTTCCCAGCCGGGTACAAATAGGCAACTGGGGGTTGGAGGCAGCCCGTGGCTGCCAGCTGTACCTGGCTAGCATACAAAAATATGGCGAAGCCCACGTCATTTTTTGGTGGGCAAAAAAATTCTGCATACAGTCCTGGATGGAGTATGCAGAGCCTTGTAGTTCTGCAGCTGCTGTCTGCTCTTCTCCATACAGACAGACAGCAGCTGCAGAACTACAAGGCTCAGCATACTCCATCCAGGACTGTATGCAGAAGTTTTTTGCCCCCTGAAAAAATTATGTGGGCTTCGCCATATTTTTGTATGCTAGCCAGGTACACCAGGCAGGTACGGCTGCCCCCAACCCCCAGTTGCCTATTTGTACCCGGCTGGGAACCAAAAATAAAGGGAAGCCCTTTTTTTATTATTTCATGAATTTCATGAAATAATTAGAAAACAAATGACGTAGGCTTCGCCCCATTTTTGTGTCCAGCCAGGTACAACTAGGCAGCTGGGGATTGGAATCCGCACCACAGGTTGGCCTGAGCTTTCTGGGCCCCACTGCTGCGAATTGCAGTCTGCAGCCGCCTCAGAAAATGGCATTTTCATAGAAGCGCCATCTTCTGGCGCTGTATCCAACTCTTCCAGCACCTGCCTGCTATACCTGGCTAGCATACAAAAATATGGCGAAACTCACGTCCTTTTTTTGTAGTTTTTTGGCAAAAAAAATAAAAAATGCTTCCCTGGATTTTCCATTGCCAGTGAAGGTAACACCAAGCAGTGGGGGTTAGCAGCCAGTAGCTGCTTGGATTACCCTTAGCTAGCAATACAAAAAATGCAGCGGGAGCCCATATTTATTTTTTTTAATTATTTATATAAATAACTAAAAATAAAATGGGCTTCCCTGTATTTTGATTGCTGGACATCACAGTGCTGTAAAAATAAATCTTTAAAAAAATGACGTAGCGCTCCGCGGTATTTTTGATTCTCAGCGCAGATAAAGCAGACAGCTATGGGTTGCCACCCCCATCTGCCTGCCGTTACCTTGGTTGGCAATCAAAATACAGGGAAGCCCATTAATTTTTTCTATTTAAAAAATAGTTAAAAAAAAAAATGACGTTGGGTCCCCCCATTTTTGATAGCCAGCTAGGGTAAAGCAGACGGCTGTAGCCTGAAAACCACAGCTGGCAGCTTTACCGTGGTTGGGGATCCAATGTGGAGGTCCCCTCAGGCTATTTTTTATAATTATTTTATAAATATTAATAATTACACAAAAAAAGTAGGGTCCCCTCCAAATTGGATCACCAGCCAAGGTAAAGCGGACAGCTGTGGTCTGGTATTCTCAGGGTGGGAAGGTCCATAGTTATTGGGCCTTCACAGCCTAAAAATAGCAGGCCGCAGGCACCTCCGACGTGGCGCATCCACTAGATGCGCCAATCCTGGCGCTTCACCCCAGCTCATCCCGTGCCCTGGTGCAGTGGCAAACGGGGTAATAAATCGGGTTGATACTAGCTGTAAAGTCACCTGAGATCAAGCCCAGAAGTTTGTGATGTCATGGCGTCTATTAGATACCCAACATCATAAACTGTCAGTACTAACAAAAACAAAAAATCGACAAAAGAAATTTATTTGAAAAAACAGTCCCCAAAACATTTCCTCTTTCACCAATTTATTGTAAGAATAAAAATAAAGGGGTCCCACGACGACTCTGGACCGTCTAGAATATGGGGGGGAGACACTCAGGGAACGTATCCCCCATTTTCTAGGAGTGCGGACCCTTCATGTGAGGAGTGTGGGTGCAATGAATCTGCACTCACTCTCCCCGGGTCCACAGCAGCAGAGTCCATGTCGTAATGGTTGCTACCAAAGCTGCAATGCCCTGCTCATGAGGTAAGGGCATGCCTAATCAGGAGAACTACTGTAGAGGAAGCTCTGCTCACTGGTATATAGGTGCTCAGAGGTAATAATAGATAAAATTAGTGAGTAACCTCGGCACTCTAAATCTCCCAGACTAAGTCAGTAAGTCCCAATGGATAGTAATGCAAAATCACTCTTTATTGGTCCGTATTAAGAACATTTTTTTTTTCATAAGCATATATGTTTTTGTCCAAAACAAGTTACAATTGACGTTTCGGCCTGAGCCTTCGTCAGATTGGACTTATCTGCATGTAATCATGAAAAATGACAATAATCAGTATCACATAAGAGTGAGAGAACAATAACATAAACTCGAACAATGTAGAGGTACAATTGGGATGCAGCAAAAAAATTGCAACACAGCAAGAAATGAAACACATGATACAAATATCATAATACAGTACAAGGACAATATAGTAATGACAAATATGGGGTCAGAGTAGACTTAGACAGCTCTGGTACGAAAGAGATGTCAATCATAAAGTAACATGTGCAGTAGGAGTAGAGCTACAGTATGCATGGCAGAGCTAATGGGTAGACCGACCATAGAAAAAGAACGGAGAAAAAGTGGAGAAAAAGTGGAGAAAAAGTGGAGAATAAGTGGAGAATAAGTGGAGAATAAGTGGAGAAAAAGTGGAGAAAAACTGGAGAAAAAGTGGAGAAAAAAATGGAGAAAAAGTGGAGAAAAAGTGGAGAATAAGTGGAGAAAAGTGGAGAAAAAGTGGAGAAAAAGTGGAGAAAAAGTGGAGAATAAATGGAGAAAAAGTGGAGAAAAAGTGGAGAAAAAAATGGAGAAAAACTGGAGAAAAAGTGGAGAAAAAGTGGAGAAAAAAATGGAGAAAAAGTGGAGAAAAAGTGGAGAATAAATGGAGAAAAAGTGGAGAAAAAGTGGAGAATAAGTGGAGAAAAAGTAGAGAAAAAGTGGAGAAAAAGTGGAGAAAAAGTGGAGAATAAGTGGAGAATAAATGGAGAAAAAGTGGAGAAAAAGTGGAGAAAAAAATGGAGAAAAAGTGGAGAAAAAGTGGAGAAAAAGTGGAGAAAAAGTGGAGAAAAAAATGGAGAAAAAGTGGAGAAAAAGTGGAGAATAAATGGAGAAAAAGTGGAGAAAAAGTGGAGAAAAAAATGGAGAAAAAGTGGAGAAAAAGTGGAGAAAAAGTGGAGAAAAAAATGGAGAAAAAGTGGAGAAAAAAATGGAGAAAAAGTGGAGAAAAAGTGGAGAATAAATGGAGAAAAAGTGGAGAAAAAGTGGAGAAAAAGTGGAGAAAAAGTGGAGAAAAAGTGGAGAAAAAGTGGAGAAAAAAATGGAGAAAAAGTGGAGAAAAAGTGGAGAATAAATGGAGAAAAAGTGGAGAAAAAGTGGAGAAAAAAATGGAGGAAAAAGTGGAGAAAAAGTGGAGAAAAAATTGAGAAAAAGTGGAGAAAAAGTGGAGCACCCTTTGGTGCCTTTCATGTGGCACTAAGGGGTGCTTAGCTTTGTATTTAGCCAAAAAAATGAAAAAAAAAAAATGACGTAGGGTTCCCCCTAGTTTTGTAGCCAGCTAGGGTAAAGCAGACGGCTGCAGCCTGCAGACCACAGCTGGCAACCTCACCTTGGCTGGTAATCCAAAACTGAGGGCACCCCACGCTGTTATTTTAAATTAAATAAATAATTTAAAAAAAAAAACACGTAGGGGTCCCCCAAAATTGGATCACCAGCCAAGGTAAAGCAGACAGCTGGGGTCTGATATTCTCAGACTAGGGAGGTCCATGGTTATTGGACTCTCCCAAGCCTAAAAATAGCAGGCCGCAGCCGCCCCAGAAGTGGCGCATCCAATAGATGCGCCAATCCTGGTGCTTCGCCCCAGCTCATCCCGCGCCCTGGTGCGGTGGCAAACGGGGTAATATATGGGGTTAATACCAGATGTGTAATGTCACCTGGCATCAAGCCCTGGGGTTGGTGAGGTCAGGCGTCTATCAGATACCCGACATCACCAACCCAGTCAGTAATGAAAAAAAATAGACGACAAACACTTTTTTATTTGAAAAAACACTCCCCAAAACATTCCCTCTTTAACCAATTTATTAGAATGAAAAACAAATCCAGGTCTGGTGTAATCCAAGGGGTTGCCATGACGATCCACACTGTACCAGGCAATGAAGAGCAGGATGTTCCCCATTGGCTGGGAGAGCAGTGCAGTGACCTGAGCTAACATCAATGGGTCAGCCCAGGTCACTGCAGGGCATGACAAGTGCTGCTGTCAGCGAGGTACATTACCTGCGCTGATCTCCAGCACTGCCGACAGCCCCTGTCACTGAGCTCAATGACCGGCGCCTTCACAGCCAAATATCGCGAGAGGTCCGTGACGTCACCGCCAGTGTCAGTCTCGGGTCGGAAGCGAGAGGTGATGTGACAAGCGGCGGCCATGGAGGACAGTGACAGCGCTGAGGTCGGGATGGCGGGACTTCATCACCGCAGGTAAGCCGAGCGGGGGGGGGGGGGGTGTGCGTGTGTGTGTGTGTGTGTATGTGTACATGCCGCGGGCAGGAGGGGGCGGAGCGGGCTGAGCGGGAAGTGTGGGCTTCCTGCACGTAACTAAGATAAACATCGGGTTACTAACCAAAGCGCTTTGCTTGGATACCCGATGTTTATCTTGGTTACCAGCTTGTGGCAGGCTGCCAGCAATGGCTCCTGCACACTGTAGCTGGGAGAGGGAGGGGGGGGGGGAGGGCGGGGGGGTGTGCGTGTGTGAGAGTGTGTGTGTATATGTATGTGTACATGCCGCGGGCAGGAGGGGGCGGAGTGAGCTGAGCGGGGAAGTGTGGGCTTCCTGCACGTAACTAAGATAAACATCGGGTTACTAACCAAAGCGCTTTGCTTGGATACCCGATGTTTATCTTGGTTACCAGCTTCTGGCAGGCTGCCAGCGATGGCTCCTGCTCACTGTAGCTGTAAAAAGCCCTGCTTTTTGCTGCTAGAACCGTTCTCGAACGTATCTAGAACTATCGAGCTTTTGCAAAAAGCTCGAGTTCTAGTTCGATCTCGAACAGCCCCAAAAATCACTCGAGCTTAGAACTGGAGAACCTCGAACCGCGAACCGCGCTCAACTCTACTACTTATCTATAATACCAATATTCCATCACTGTCTAGAACCCAAACAATTTCATTAAACCTACACCTTCTTCTTTAATTGACATTTCTCTACCACCAGATAATGACTGCAGCTACATATTGAATTGCAAAGATCATTTTACAAAATCCGCAATTCTTAAACTGATCAAATAAAATCAGCATGTAGGAACATTTTTTAAATCTTTAATCTTCTCGATGGACTGTCTGGGCTACAGTCTGATAATAGTAACAGATTAATTAAAAAAGGAAGGAAAGTTTAAAAAAAACTTTGACTCAATTTTATATTATTTCATGGTAAGACCTGTTAGTCATAGCCAAGGGAGTGTTGAAAAAGCTAATTAAATGGCAAAAAAAACTTGTTCACTTAGATGCAGACAAATATTACTTCCAACTACAGTCAAGGTTCAAAGTTTCTTCAATTAATGAAGAACAGCTCATTCCTCAGCGGAATATAGAATACTATGGATGTTTACAAAAGTGTGGATTAGCATCCTCCAACTTTATACACTAAACAGTGAAATATAGTCAGAAAAAGATGTAGACAATATAATGGGAGAAATTCTAGCTTTAGGAAATTATTATAACAATAACTTTGCCGGAGGAGTTCCTGTTGCTCATATCAGTTAAGATCAACAAGGGAAAAAGTATGGAACACATGAAGAAAAAGAGAGGTGCAAAATACAATGGATGGAAAGTCATGATACTAGCTGAAATTTATCAGTAATTAGCAATTCTGCCACTTTGTGAATAAAAAATATCAGCTGATCAACTGATGGCCTATAAAAAGGTGTTTAATAACTAAGGGCCACACAAAAATCATCTAATGATATTGCAAGACACACTGATAGCAATGGTTACAGAAGAATTTGTAGACTACTACTAATGTTCCAGTGAGCACGATTGAGGCCATAATCCAGAAGAGGAAAGAACATAATTTCACAATAAACCGGCCACGAGAAGGTGCTCCTGCAAGATTTCAAACAAAGAGTGAAAAGAATTATCAGAAGAGTTGTCCAAGAGCCAAGAACCACCTGTGGAAAGCTACATGAGAATCAGTCATTGGATTTGAAAACATTTTCATAAACCTATAATTTGCATACCTCTGTTATCGACTGGGCTCATCTGGCTTTGACTATAGAAGCTATAGAAGCTATCTTAGGAAGCATTACAGATAAACCACATCCACATTGACCAGTCTAATTCCTCAGAAATAACTTTTTGATTAATCATAGTCTATGCCTGGGACAATCGTGCACTCATTATTGGACTGGTTACCACAGGGGTCCAATCTCATCGCCTTATAACAGCTGTCCCGTAGTAATAACATCACAATGTAGTTCTGTTCTCCATACTAACCTTCTTCTGATGGGCACCTCCTCCCAGCCTTATCTACTTATCAATAATAATAATATTCATTCATTACTGTCTGGAACCCAAACAGAATGTGATTAAACCTACACCTGCTGTACTCTTAATGAAGATCAGATGGGGGCAGCATTAACCCCTCACGCCCAGCCGATTTTCCGTTTATGGGGTTTTTTTGCTCCCCTTCTTACGAGAGCTGTAACTTTTTTATTTCTCCATCAATCTTGCTATATGAGGATTTGTTTTTTTGCGGGACGAGTTGTTCTTTTCAATGAAACCATAAGTTTACCATATAGTGTACTGGAAAACAGCAAACAAATTGCATGTGCGGAAAAATTGCAAAAAAAGTACGATTGCATGATTGTTTTTGGGATATTTTATTCAGCGTGTTCATTATATGGTAAAACTGATATGTTAGTGTTATGCCTCAAGTCGGTACGAGTTCATAGACAGCAAACATATAGGTTTACTTTTATCTGTTCAAATCAGCTGACATGTGCACGGATCGCTGCCGGCTGCTCACAGCAGCTACAGGTGATTACACCGATATGCCATAGGACGTAATGTTATGGCCCGAGATTGTTAAGAGGTTAATAGAAGTAGAACATAACTTATGAGGTAAAAATAACAGTCCACTGATGGGGCAACATGGCCAAGTACAAATTGAGCAAACATGGCATTAAGTCAGAACACATTCAGTATATCTCTTCGAGGGAGATGGTCCCAACCTTGTATAACTGGAATTTAATTGGTTACGTAGTGGCAGGGGTCTGCTAACCTCTTTCAGTGTCATCAGATATCAAGTCAGTATTAGGGAAGACTTACCAGATGGAAAGAAGAAATTAATACAGCAGATAACTGAGAGGGAATATTAACTAAAACAGGTATACACAAGGCATACACACACACTGTTACACTATTCTTTAATAATTGCCTATGCTGCATTACTATGTTAAATAAAATGTTTTAGTGCTTCTTTAATTGACATTTCTCTACCACCAGATAATGAATGCAGATACATACTGAATTACAAAGATCATTTTACAAAATCTGCAATGATTAAACTGATCAAATAACATCATCATGTAGGAACATTTTTTTTAATCTTTAATCTTTTCGATGGACTGTCTGGGCTACAGTCTGACAATAGTAACAAATTAATTAGAAAAAAGGAAGGAAAGTTTGAAAAAGTTTGACTCAATTTTATATTATTTTATGGTAAGACCTGTTAGTCAAAGCCAAGAGAGTGTTGAAAAAGCTAATTAAATAGCAAAAAAAAACTTGTACACTTAGATACAGACAAATATTACTTCCAACTACAGTCAAGGTTCAAAGTTTCTTCAATTAATGAAGAACAGCTCATTCCTCAGCGGAATATAGAATACTATGGATGTTTACAAAAGTGTGGATTAGAATCCTCCAACTTTATACACTAAACAATGAAATATAGTCAAAAAAAGATGTAGAAAATATACTGGGAGAAATTCTAGTTTTAAGAAATTATTAAAACAATAATTTAGCTGGAGGAGTTCATGTTGCTCATATCGGTTGAGATCAACAAGGGAAAACAGATACCTATATACGGCGGGTGAAATAAGTATTGAACACATCACCTATTTTCTAAGCAAATATATTTCTATCAGTGCTATTGACTTGAATTTCTCACCAGATGTCGCTCGGTAACAACCCATCCAATCCACTCAGGCAAAGGAACCAAACCATAGATGTCCATAAATTAAGTTAGTCTAAAAATGAAAAATGACACAGGGAAAAAGTATTGAACACACAAAGAAAAAAAGTGCAAAAGCCATAAAAAGTCAAGACATCAGGTGAAATCTATCAGTAATTAGAAAGCAATCATGCCAGTTAAAAAATAATAATATCAAATGGTTTAACTGATGGCCTATAAAAGGTGTCTAATTAACTGAGGGCCACACAAGAAACATCTCATGATGTTGCAAAACATAGTGATGGCATTGGTTACAGAAGAATTTCTCCATCAAGCACTGTTGGGGTCATAATCCGGAAGTGGACAGAACATCATTTCACCATAAACCGGCCAAGACAAGGTGCTCCTGCAAGATTTTAGACAGAAGAGTGAAAAGAATTATCAGAAGATTTATGCAAGAGCCACCTGTGGAGAGCGACAGAAAGTGGCAGCTTAAGAAAAGGGGTGGACCCCCGAAACGTTGGCCTGGATGGGGTGAAAATTAGTCTCACCCGACTTTGGTCATGACGGCCTTACACGTGAAGCTCCCATTAATCATCTCTTTGGATGTGGTGAATGTCAGTCTAATCCAGCACTGGCTATGACAGCTTTACAGGAGCAGAGCCCATAAAACATCGGATATTCCTATCACAATTCCTCTTGTGCTTTCGATTGAGAAACCGACATTTACATCCTGGAGCTGGACGATCATGTGTGTTGCTCATTGCAACATTCATGGCACAAGGAATATATGAGGAATAATTGCATATGACCCATTAAGCTTATGCTCTTGTGGAATTGAGCCGTTGGGGAGAATTTGAAAGGAATTCAGTCACATGCTGTATTTATATATGAGCCTTTGTGCAATACATTTCAGCACTGTAGAGCATTCACCTTGCAATATTTAATCCCTTAAGGTCAGTAATGCAATAGTTTATGGATGCAATAATTTGTTAGATATCCGAATCTATCTGATTGTACTAAGCTTGTAGAGATAAAAGTGATCGATGGAGTTTCTTATCTGGTCCTTATGAAGTTATAAGTAGAGTTGAGCGCTGTTCGAGGTTCTCCAGTTCGCGGCTCGAGTGATTTTGGGAGCTGTTCTAGATCGAACTAGAACTCGAGCTTTTTGCTAAAGCTCGATAGTTCTAGATACGTTCGAGAACGGTTCTAGCAGAAAAAAGACAAGCTAATTACTAGCTGGCTTTCCGCTGTAATAGTGTAAGTCACTCTGTGACTTACACTATTATGAAATTTCAGTGTATAGTGTGCGGGAACAGCGCATTCAGATCACTGCTGTATGGATAATGGCGATCGCCATTTTTTTTTTTTTCCTTGTCTTCCTTCCCTAAGCGCGCGCGTGTAGTGGGGCGGGCCAGCATGTCAGCCAATCCCAGACACACACACAGCTAAGTGGACTTTTAGCCAGAGAAGCAACGGCATGTGTGATAGGATGTCCATGTCACATGTCCCTGCATTATAAAAACGGACATTTTCCTCCAGCACGCCATTATCTGCCTTCTGCGTCCTTGGTGTCAGTCATCACTGGCGCAGCGCCTGCTGTGTAAGCTCTATACACAGCGCTGTACAGAATAGGGATAGCACTTTCTATCAGTCCTTTAAAGGGTTTAACAGCTACACAAGATGACAGCGTCTGTGTAGCTAAGATCAGGGATTTCCTCGCTGCATTTCCCCATTAGGAGGGATAGAAAGGCAGGCTTCCTTTCCTCTACCCAGAGACCCACAACTCTGCCACTGTACCCTCCTGCCCTTTGCACACTCAAACTCATTGTTACTAAGCCATTATACTAGCAAACACTGAGTGAACTTAGTGGAATCCTAAAAGTGGCTGTTGGACTTCTGTATTGTCCCACTAGTGCAAAGATATTTGCAGCACCACTGCCTGCATTGCACACTCAAACTCATTGTTACTAAGCCATTATACTAGCAAACACTGAGTGAACTTAGTGGCATCCTAAAAGTGGCTGTTGGACTTCTGTATAGTCCCACTAGTGCAAAGATATTTGCAGCACCTCTGCCTGCATTGCACACTCAAACTCATTGTTACTAAGACATTATAATACCAAAAATTGAGTAAACTTAGTGTCATACAAGAAGTGGCTGTTGTACTCCATTAGTGCCCCACTGGTGCAAATCTATGTGCAGCACCTCTGCATGACACCCTCCTGCTCTGTTTTTAATAAGCTATAATGATAGCAAAAAATACTGCCATTTAGTGGCATCATAGAACTGGCTGTTGTATTTCATTATTGTCCCACTGGTGCCAAGCTATTTCTAGCACCTCTGCATGACACCCTCATGCACATTTTGCTACGCTAATGTTATAGCAAACTCAGGGAATTCATTGCTGCATTTGATAATTCGGAGGGATAGAAAGTGCGGCTTCCTTTAGCTTTTCCTTCTGTTCATAGACAGCATCACCAAGTCCACACCCGAAGAGCAATTTCTCCTCCACGTCTAAGTGTGGAGAGGCAGCTAGTGCGCATGCGTGTGCCGATTTACCCCAGCCGCAGCCTAACTACAGTGTTTCGCCTAGTGAGTATGCTCAGCCTGACTGTGCCATTCCTGAGGCTAAGTCTTCATTTCGGGATACAGCGCAAGCTCCCACACTTAGTGCGAAAAGCCTCTTTGCACAGGTACTTGCATTCCGTGCCGGGTCTAAGTCCTGTGTTGTGCCTAGACACCATGCTAAAGCTGATTGTCTTTTTTCAGAGACTGTATTTCATGCAACTGACCATGCTCAGGCACTTACTGCATCATTGACTAGGTCCGGTAATGAACTCTTTGGCCCTGACCCTGATGTGGGGGGCCCATTTAGACCACAGGGCATCAGGTGTCCTGACGATGTGGCCAGGCCACTCCCAAATGGCTTGCAGAGGCCCGCCCCTATGACTTGTCACCTCATTATTGATGGTCAGACGATGACTGGTGAGGTGTTTGTGTCGTGGCAGCCATGAGGTCATTATTGAAGTTGCGGTTCCAAATAGGACGCTAGTTATGCCACTCATGACGTGTCACTCTGCTTTTGTCTCCAGGAGGTGCATTGTGGTCCACCCTGGTTTGGGGCGGACCCAGGTTATAGAAGGTGCTAGAGCCAACAAGGAGGTGCGCAGTCTTCTATTATGCTCCGAAAGAGCACACCTCCATGTCTTGAACCCATTGCGGCTTTAGGCCAGAGGTAGGCAGGGATAGGGCGTCGATGCAGGCCGCCACCACAGTTGGTAACGCAGAACGGTTAAGACCAGCTCCTGTCCTACAAGTCCTGCTTGTGCAGCCCAGTGGCATTAACAGGCCTGCTGCTGCTGATGCGCCTGCTTTCCACAGGTGTGGCCCCAATGCACACGGTCAGCGTACTCAATGGCCCCTGTGATGTTAACAGGGAGTTCCTGGGCTGGGTGGGCGTGTGGACCCTGTGACGCTAACAGGGCTCCCAGTCTCAAGATCCGAGTGGCATCTAACTTGGTTCAGGCAACTATTAGTTTCATAGCCACACAGATCTGTATCCTCCACCTAACCTTCCAGTTGCCAACCTCTCCTTTTCCAACTGGGAGCACGGTGGACATTGACTGCTGATGGGGATATATACCTTTCTCTTTCTTTTCTTATTAATTTTCGTTATATAGCGGTAACATAGTATATACCACCTTATCCAAATCTGCCAGTCCCACCGTAACAGATGGTGTTTCTTCATCAAATGTTACTTTTGCTTAACCAACAAACCCACGGACAAAAACTTTTTTCCCCTTTCCAACACACCTGTTCCCCTTTGCACCAGCATTTGTCCTTTTTCAACTCATTTGGTATATGACCAAAAGTGAAACTCTGCAGGGACACCGTACTCAATGCCATCTCAGCACAGCAGCCAGCCCTCGGTCCCTCAGATGTGGACAAGTAAAAGACCATTTCCTCCTATCCATGACAAAACGTTGAGATTCACTCTGTGCAGCACTGGTGTTTACTGGAAAAGCAGATCTAAGAATCCGTATCACCTTGTGCAGATACTCCTGTATACGTGCGTCCATTTCTATGGCAGGAATTATTTAGCCAAATTTTGTCTTGTACCGGGGATCTAACAGTGTGGCAACCCAGTAGTTAGCATTACTTCGAATTCGTACAATCCGAGGGTCATGTTGTAGGTAGTGCAGCAAGTAGGCGCTCATGTGTCTTGTGCATCCAGGAGGACCAAGTCCTTGGTGTGTTGGTGGCAGAGAGGTGAGAATCGTGCCTCCTTCCTCTGCCCTCTCCCCCCAACCTCGCACAACCGAAATGTGAGCAAGCTCTCACTCATCTGCTGAGTCTTCCATGCCCATCGCCAGTTCGTCCTCCATTTCTTCATGGGCTCCTGCACCTTCCTCAACAATTTTTGCTGATACTATGCGCCCTTGTTAATCCCTCTCCCCCACCATGACTGCCGCCTAGGTGCCGCTCACCGTCTGGACCTTGTAGATTTTATTATCCCTTCTGCATATGACTCCTCCTGTACTTCCTCCCCTTCCTCTTGGACCAACACCTGACTCCGAATAATGCTTACAGTGTGCTCCATCTTGTAGATGACCAGAATTGTCACGCTGAGAATGGCATTGCCAGTGCTAAACATCTTTGTTGACATTTGTAAACTGTGTAGAAGGGTGCATAGGTCCTTGATCTGACACCACTCCAGCAGCGTGATCTGCACCACCTCTGGATCAAGTTAGCCCAGGGTATACGTCAGACCGTATTTCAGCAGGGCTCTGCGGTGCTGCCACAGACGCTGCAACATGTGCAGATTCCAATTCCTGCGTGTCGGAACATCGCATTTCCGGCGTTTAACCGCCAGACCCTAAGACTTCAGGAGCAATGAAAGTTGTTGAGCTGCTGGGTGCGAAGGATGAAAGTGAGCACGTAGCAGCGTGCCCGCTGCACAAGGCCATGTAGGCCGGGATGGTATTTTTAAAATTGCTGGAGAATCAGATTCAACACGAGAGACATACAAGGCACGTGTGTCATTTTGCCCTGCCGAAGGGCCGCAGACAGGTTTGCATCATTGCCGCACACGGCTGTTAAGTCATCAACGTAGTCTACTCAATCAATTTGTACTCCGGTCGCCAGGTGACAACGTGTTCCTTTCGTGCATAGTGCTGATGATGGGAAAGGAGTCGATGCCAGCGGCACAGGTGGACGCAGGTTATGGTCACCCACTGGGTTGCGTTACCTTGACAGATACAGAACCACAAGCTGAATGTAGGTGGTGGGTATCTCACAGATGAAGTACCATCATTCAGCTACAACCAATGGGAAGACACCACACCCTTTTTTAGGCCCCTCCTGTCTGCAGACCACTGCCAGACAAAGCTATGAACCTCTTGTTACTGTTACCCCCAGTTCAGTTTTATGAGTTTGTGTGCTTGTTACCTGACTACTTTTCCTGCTTGCTGTTTATGTACCTCGTTGGCCGATCCGCATTTCACCTCTGCTTGTTTTCTGATTAAGTCCTGGCCATCCCATGCTGTTCCTCTTCCTCAATTAATGTTTTTGACCCTGCATGACTACTATTCTCTGGAACTGCAGCCTTCCACAGGTATTGATCAACTTGGGCCCTGTGTAATTCCAAATCACTGTATAGGGGTTAAAGGGTTTCAGGGTTCTGGGTGTCCAGCTTGGTGAGTGGCTTGCCTCTAGCCTATCCTTTACAGCCCATCTGAGTGTGTCGATCCAGGCAGGCGTTACACCGTGCCCTCTGCAGAAGGCCATGTAGGCCGGGATAGTGTTTTAAAAATTGCTGGACAAACAGGTTCAACACGTGAGCCATACAAGGCACGTGTGTCACATTGCCCTGAAGAAGGGTCGCAGACTGGTTTGCATCATTGTCGCACCCGACCTTCCCTGACTGCTGGTTGAGTGGAGACAACCATTGATGAAACTCGGTCTCACTCTCCAGAGCTAACCGTCCACAATTCTTCAGCGGTGTCTCACATTTCCCCTACATTTCAAAGTAAACATTTGACCGCCTGATTGCCTTGAGCTCTGCTGCCAGCATAGTAAGGAGGTGTGTGGGATTCCTTGGGCGCAGTTACAAGGAAGGGTGGCCTGACAACACAGGGTTTGGGCCGAGGTGGAGGACCCACACGAGGTTGATCAGGCAGAAGCAGTGGAGGAACTTGTACATACAGAGGAAGGATTGACACACAAGTCGTGGGGACGGCAACACTTGTACAGCAAACCCTTCTCCATCTCTCACCATAGTTACCCAGTGCCCAGTCAGCAACATGTAACTCCCCTGTCCATGCTTACTGGTCCAAGTATCTGTGGTGAAGTGCACCCTGTCACACACAGAGTTTCTCAAGGAATCGGTGAGGTTGTGTGCGACCTGCTGTGGTAGCGCGGGCACACCTTTCTTGGAGAAGGAGTGACGACTGGCCATCGGCTCTTGGGGCACTGCAATGGGCATAAGGTCTCGAAAATCCTCGGTCTCAAAAGGGTGTAAAGGCAGCCTTTCTGTTGCCAACAAGTTGCAGATGATGAAACTCAACCTCTTAGGCATGTCATGCACTTCGAAAATCATGTAAAAAACAGCGAGGGGACTCCAACCACAGTCTCCCTCGTTGCCACTAATTGGGTCACACACACCCCACTTGACTGCCATCAGTTGCCCCCCCTTTTCAAAATGAAAAAGATGCTTTGCATGAAGCACTCTCAAAAATACGCGTGCCTTTCGCCTCCCCTGGATGACCCAGGGGAAGAAAAGTCCTCTGAGAACCATGACTTGTTCATCTTGGTTCTTTGAGAAACACAGCTAGGGGACTCCAACCACAGTTCCCCTCGTTTCCACTAATTGGGCCACACACACCCCACTTGACTGGCATCAGTTGACCCCCCTTTTGAAAAAGAAAAAGATGCTTTGCATGAAGCACTCTCAAAAATACGCGTGCCTTTCACCTCCCCTGGATGACCCAGGGGAAGAAAAGTCCTCTGAGAGCCATGACTTGTTCATCTAGGTTCTTTTACAAACACAGCGAGGGGACTCCAACCACAGTCTCCCTCGTTTCCACTAATTGGGCCACACACACCCCACTTGACTGGCATCAGTTGACCCCCCTTTTTGAAAAAGAAAAAGATGCTTTGCATGAAGCACTCTCAAAAATACGCGTGCCTTTCACCTCCCCTGGATGACCCAGGGGAAGAAAAGTCCTCTGAGAGCCATGACTTGTTCATGTTGTTTCTTTTACAAACACGCCGAGGGGACTCCAACCACAGTCTCCCTCGTTTCCACTAATTAGGCCACACACACCCCACTTGACTGGCATCAGTTGACCCCCCCTTTTGAAAAAGAAAAAGATGCTTTGCATGAAGCACTCTCAAAAATATGCGTGCCTTTCACCTCCCCTGGATGACCCAGGGGAAGAAAAGTCCTCTGAGAGCCATGACTTGTTCATCTTGGTTCTTTTACAAACACAGCGAGGGGACTCCAACCACAGTCTCCCTCGTTTCCACTAATTGGGCCACAAACACCCCACTTGACTGGCATCAGTTGACCCCCCTTTTGAAAAAGAAAAAGATGCTTTGCATGAAGCACTCTCAAAAATACGCATGCCTTTCACCTCCGCTGGATGACCCAGGGGAAGAAAAGTCCTCTGACAGCCATGACTTGTTCATCTTGGTTCTTTTGCAAACACAGCGAGGGGACTCCAACCACAGTCTCCCTCGTTTCCACTAATTGGACCACACACACCCCACTTGACTGGCATCAGTTGACCCCCCTTTTGAAAATGAAACAGATGCTTTGCATAAAGCACTCTCAAAAATACGCGTGCCTTTCGCCTCCCCTGGCTGACCCAGGGGAAGAAAAGTCCTCTGAGAGCCATGTCCACATTGTCAGTGGACAGACACATGTGCTTATCTGCCAGCAGACCCCCAGCAGCACTGAAGACAGGTTCCGAGAGAACGCTGGCTGCAGGACACGACAAGATCCCCAAGGCGTACGTGGCGAGCTCAGGCAATTTATCCAGATTGGAAGCCTAAAATGAGCAGGGCTCAAGTTGCACAATAATGGCATCGACGTTTCCTTGCATATACTCATATATCTGTGTGTCCTCCTCTTTTTTCTTGTCCAGCTCTTTTGTTTTCTTTGTCCTTGTCATGTCCTTGTCACTTTCCCATGTGTTTGTGTTGTGTTGTGAGTTGTTTATCACCTTTTGGACACCTTTGAGGGTGTTTTCTAGGTGTTTTTATGTGTTTGTGAATGCCTGCCATTGTTTCCTATGTGGTTCGAGTTCGGTTCGTCGAACGTTCGACGAACTGAACTCAAACGGGACCTCCGTTCGACTAACCGAACTCGAGCCGAACCACGACCGGTTCGCTCATCTCTAGTTATAAGTTGGAATTCACTATATAAAAACTATCATAAAATTCTTATAACATGAATATAAAGGCTTTATGTGCCATTTTTTCCTCAATTTTTGAGATTTAATGTACTGTTTAAGAAAGAATTGTTGCTAAACAGCAAACATGGTGAAACTTAAAAAAATGAATCCTGGACATTTTAATATTTGGGAGATACAGAAAGACCTGGAATCAGCAGCTAGAATTGTTTTAAAGAGAAGCTATGCGCTCAACCTCCATGGCCTGTATACACACTCACCAGTCACCACACAAGACTCCATTGATAAACAAAAAGCATGCTCAAGCGCGTCTAAAGTTTGATCAACAGCATTTAGACAAGTCTTTAAAATACTGGGAGAATATAGTCTGGTCAGATGAGACCAAACTGAAACTCTTTGGATGCCATAACACACACAGCATGTTTGGGGGCCAAAAGGCACTGCGTATCACCACAAAAACACCATATAATGAAGTTTGAAGGAGGGAACATAATTGTATGAGGCTGTTTTTCCGCATACATCACTGGCAAACTTCATATAATTGAAGGAAGGATGAAAAGACAATTGTATCGAGACATTCTTAATAAAAATCTGCTGTCATCTAACAGGATGATGAATGTGAGATAATGATGGACATTTCAGCAAGACAATGATTCCAAACACAAATCTGAGGAAACTCTCAACTGGTTTCAGAGAAAGAAAATAAAGCTGTTAGCTTTACCCGAGCCAATCACCGGACATGAATCCTATTGAAAATTTATGGAAGGAACTAAACTCAAAGTTCGTAGAAGGAGCCCCAGACCTATAGGATGTGTTGAAATATGGGCCAAAATCACACCCAAGCAATGCATGCGACTAATTTCTCCATACAGAAGGTGTCCTGAAGCTGTCATCATCACCAACAAAGGCTTTTGTAAGAGATATTAAATAAATTTCAGTAAGCATGTTCAATACTTTTTCTCTATCTAATGTTTCATTATTACAGATTACTACTGGCCTTACATTTGGAACAGTAACATAGCTACCAAGGGGCAGAGGGGGTGGTCGCACTGGGCCATAAATATGGAGGGGCCTACCCGGAGCTCAGGGTCTGTAGAGGATTTTGGATTGTAAGGTGTGAGGGATATAGGGGTGCAGGATGTGTGGAATATTAGTGATATGTGAGACTTGGGGATGCAGTGTGTGTGTGGGGTAGGGCATCACAAAGGAGGTGAAGATGAAGGATAAGGTAAGTGCTCCACCGTGGAGCTGAAGATGCAAGGAAATTTTACTGTAAAGTGTGGGAGGGGGAATTGGGGTGTTCATTCAGTATACAAAGTGATGGCACATAATGAGAGACAGCATACAAAAGTAAGGACAGAGTGAGGGCAAAGTATGGAAGGAGAAGTATTTTAGGGACAGTGTGAGGGCACATTTTGGAGGCTGTACGGTGAGAAAAGTATGTGCACAGTATGGAGAGAGGGCAACATGGGGAGGGGCACGGACGGTGTGGGCAATGTGGAGGCCATTATTCAAATCACAGGTACATTATGTTGTATGGACATCGTATAGGCTATGGTTTATGAGGGGGGATAGTTTGATGGATATATTTCATGAGGAAAGACAGTGTGGTGGCCATAATTCATAGAGGAGGGATGGTGTAGTAGTTGTAGTATATGAGTGGGACAGTGAGGGGGCCATGTATCTTAAGAGGGACAGTGTAGGGGGTCACTTTTTGGTCAAGGAGCATAGTGGGGAAAATATATTTTCATGTGCACAATATATGGGTTATTTAGTGCACAGCATGTGCGGTTATTTTTTATTTAGGTGTATTTATGACACTTATTTTTTAGGCCATCACGTTGGGATGTGCTGCAGAACACTGAAGAAGATGGAAGTCTGCGGAGACAAGCTGTGGATGTCCAAAGTTATAATAATGTCTGGATAAGATGGAGAAGAATGGGATGATACAAAACCTATCAGAGAAGAAGTCACCAATAAGGTACCTGCATCTAAGGTGCATCTATACTGGGAAATCACCGCCTTTAAACAACCATCAACCGGTTGGTTATATGGAGATGATCGGCAGTCATTTAATGGCCTGTTACTGCAGATTTGTGAATCCTCATAGCTAGTACACAGCGTGCTCTCAGTGTTTTCTAGTGCCAGCGGTGATAGCGGCTGTCATGTGACCAGAAGAGTGCGATTTGCAGACTTCTGTCCACATTCTGACTAGACGTGCAGCCTTGCTCAGTACACTGTGTGCAGAATTATTAGTATGAGTATTTTGAGCACATGATACTTTTTATACATGTTGTCCTACTCCAAGCTGTATAGGCTTGAGAGCCAACTACCAATTAAGTAAAGCAGGTGATGTGCATCTCTGTAATGAGGAGGGGTGTGGTGTAATGACATCAACACCCTATATAAGGTGTGCTTAATTATTAGGCAACTTCCTTTCCTTTGGCAAAATGGATCAGAAGAGAGATTTGATGGGCTCTGAAAAGTCCAAAATTGTGAGATATCTTGCAGAGGAATGCAGCAGTCTTGAAATTGCCAAACTTTTTAAGTGGGATCACTGAACAATCCAGCGTTTCATGGCAAATAGCCAACAGGGTCGCAAGAAGCGTGTTAGGCAAAATTACTGCCTATGAATTGAAGAAAATCAAGCGTGAAGCTGTCAATATGCCAATTGGCAACAGTTTGGCCATATTTCAGAGCTGCAAAGTTACTGGAGTATCAAAAAGCACAAGGTGTGCCATACTCAGGGACATAGCCAAGGTTAGGAAGGCTGAAAAACAACCACCTTTGAACAAGAAACATAAGATAAAACATCAAGACTGGGCCAAGAAATATTTTAAGACTGATTTTTCAAAGGATTTATGGTCTGATGAAATGAGAGTGACTTTTGATGGGCCAGATGGATGGGCAAGAGGCTGGATCAGTAAAGGGCAGAGAGCTCTACTCCGACTCAGATGCTAGCAAGGTGGAGGTGGGGTACTGGTATGGGCTGGTATCATCAAAGATGAACTTGTAGGACCTTTTCGGGTTGAGGATGGAGTGAGGCTCAACTCCCAGACCTACTGCCAGTTTCTGGAAGACAACTTCTTCAAGCAGTGGTACAGGAAGAAGTTGGTATCATTCAAGAAAAACATAATTTTCATGCAGGACAATGCTCCATCACGTGCATCCAACTACTCCACAGCATAGCTGGCCAGTAAATGTCTAAAAGATGAAAAAATAATAACATGGTCCCATTGTTTACCTGATCTGAACCCTATAGAGAACCTGTGGTCCCTCATAAAACTTTAGATCTACAGGGGGAGAAAACAGTACACCTCTCGGAACAGTGTCTGAAAGGCTGTGGTGGCTGCTGCACGCAATGTTGATCAATGTTGATCGTAAACAGATCAACCAACTGACAGAATCTATGGATGGTAGGCTGTTGAGTGTCATCATAAAGAAAGGTGGCTATATTGGTCACTAATTTTTTTGGGTTTTGTTTTTGCATGTCAGAAATGTTTATTTCTATATTTTGAGCAGTTATATTGGTTTACCTGGTAAAAATAGTGAGCTGGAAATATATTTGGTTTTTATTAAGTTGCCTAATAATTCTGCACAGTAATAGTTACCTGCACAAACAGATATCCTCCTAAGATAGCCAAATCTAAAAAAAAAAAACACTCCAACTTCCAAAAATATTAAGCTTTGATATTTATGAGTCTTTTGGGTTGATTGAGAACATAGTTGTTGATCAATAATAAAAAAAAATCCGCTAAAATGCAACTTGCCTAATAAGTCTGCACCCAGTGTATGCTTGCATCACATTGTAAACCTGGACAATCCCTTTAATGTTCCTCTACTGTGCATGTTATAACATTGTTTTAGGTAGCATGTGTCTCTGTGAATTTTGCAAGGCCATACAGTCCGTGAAAAATGAGTGCATGTTGTTTCTGTGAAAAACAAGAAGAAAACGTATGTGAAACACAGACTTCTGAAAGAGGCTTTAGTCTGACTTACTGTAGGGTAGAGTTGAGCGCGGTTCGTGGTTCGTGGTTCTCCAGTTCTAGGCTCGAGTGATTTTGGGGCATGTTCTAGATCGAACTAGAACTCGAGCTTTTTGCAAAAGCTCGATAGTTCTAGAAACGTTCGAGAACGGTTCTAGCAGACAAAAAACAGCTAAATCCTAGCTTGGTTTCTGCTGTAATAGTGTAAGTCACTCTGTGAATCAAACTATTATCACATTTCAGTGTATAGTGTGCGTGAACAGCGCCTTCAGATCACTGCTGTTTCTATAATGGCGATCGCCATTTTTTTTTTTTTTTTTCTTGTCTTCCTTCCCTAAGCGCGCGCGTCTTGTGGGGCGGGCCAGCATGTCAGCCAATCACAGACACACACACACCTAAGTGGACTTTGAGGCAGAGAAGCAACGGCATGTGTGATAGGATCTGCATGTCACATGTCCCTGCATTATAAAACCGGACATTTTCTTCACGAACGCCATTATCTGCCTTCTGCGTCTTTGGTGTCAGACATCAGTGTCGCAGCTCCGTCCTTTGTCCTATCGCCGATACAGCTGTATGCGCTGCATACACAGCGTTAGACAGCTTAGGGAGAGCACATTCTAGCAGTCCTTTTAAGGGCTCGTACCGGCAGGGTCAGAGAGCCATAGGTGACAGGTCCTGCAAACAGCAACAGCGTCTGTGTAGCCCAGGTCAGGGATTTCCTCCCTGCATTTCACCATTAGGAGGGAATAGAAAGGCAGGCTTCCATTCCTCTACCCAGAGCACCACAATCCTGCCACTGTACCCTCTTGTCCTCTGCACACTCCAACTCATTCTAACTAAGCCATTATACTAGCAAACACTCAGTGTACCTAGTGGCATCCTATCTGTGGCTATTGGACTTTGCTATAGTCCCACTAGTGCAAAGACATTTCCAGAGCACATCTGCCTGCATTGCACACTCCAAGTTTTTTAAACTAAGCAATTTTACTAGCAAACACTCAGTGTACCTAGTGGCATCCTATACGTGGCTATTGGACTTTGCTATAGTCCCACTAGTGCAAAGACATTAGCAGAGCACATCTGCCTGCATTGCACACTCCAAGTTTTTTAAACTCAGCCATTATACTAGCAAACACTCAGTGTACCTAGTGGCATCCTATACGTGGCTATTGGACTTTGCTATAGTCCCACTAGGGCCAAGACATTTGCAGAGCGCATCTGCCTGCGTTGCACACTCCAACTAATTATAACGAAGCCATTATACTAGCAAACACTCAGTGTACCTAGTGGCATCCTATACGTGGCTATTGGACTTTGCTATAGTCCCACTAGTGCCAAGACATTTGCAGCACGTCTGCCTGCGTTGCACACTCCAACGAATTATAACTAAGCCATTATACTAGCACACACTCAGTGTACCTAGTGGCATCCTATACGTGGCTATTGGACTTTGCTATAGTCCCACTAGTGCAAAGACATTAGCAGAGCACATCTGCCTGCATTGCACACTCCAAGTTTTTTAAACTCAGCCATTATACTAGCAAACACTCAGTGTACCTAGTGGCATCCTATACGTGGCTATTGGACTTTGCTATAGTCCCACTAGTGCCAAGACATTTGCAGAGCGCATCTGCCTGCGTTGCACACTCCAACTAATTATAACGAAGCCATTATACTAGCAAACACTCAGTGTACCTAGTGGCATCCTATACGTGGCTATTGGACTTTGCTATAGTCCCACTAGTGCCAAGACATTTGCAGAGCGCATCTGCCTGCGTTGCACACTCCAACAAATTATAACGAAGCCATTATACTAGCAAACACTCAGTGTACCTAGTGGCATCCTATACGTGGCTATTGGACTTTGCTATAGTCCCACTAGTGCCAAGACATTTGCAGAGCGCATCTGCCTGCGTTGCACACTCCAATTAATTATAACGAAGCCATTATACTAGCACACACTCAGTGTACCTAGTGGCATCCTATACGTGGCTATTGGACTTTGCTATAGTCCCACTAGTGCCAAGACATTTGCAGAGCACATCTGCCTGCATTGCACACTCCAAGTTTTTTAAACTCAGCCATTATACTAGCAAACAGTCAGTGTACCTAGTGGCATCCTAAACGTGGCTATTGTACTTTTGTCAATTCACAGTATTGGAACGTTATTTGCAGCACGTCTGCCTGCATTGCACACTCTAACTTTTTTAAACTCAGCCATTATACTAGCAAACAGTCAGTGTACCTAGTGGCATCCTATACGTGGCTATTGTACTTTTGTCAATTCACAGTATTGGAACGTTATTTGCAGCACGTCTGCCTGCATTGCACACTCTATCTTTTTTAAACTCATCCATTATACTAGCAAACACACAGTGTACCTAGTGGCATCCTATACGTGGCTATTGGACTTTGCTATAGTCCCACTAGTGCCAAGACATTTGCAGAGCGCATCTGCCTGCGTTGCACACTCCAACTAATTATAACGAAGCCATTATACTAGCACACACTCAGTGTACCTAGTGGCATCCTATACGTGGCTATTGGACTTTGCTATAGTCCCACTAGTGCCAAGACATTTGCAGAGCACATCTGCCTGCATTGCACACTCCAAGTTTTTTAAACTCAGCCATTATACTAGCAAACAGTCAGTGTACCTAGTGGCATCCTAAACGTGGCTATTGTACTTTTGTCAATTCACAGTATTGGAACGTTATTTGCAGCACGTCTGCCTGCATTGCACACTCTAACTTTTTTAAACTCAGCCATTATACTAGCAAACAGTCAGTGTACCTAGTGGCATCCTATACGTGGCTATTGTACTTTTGTCAATTCACAGTATTGGAACGTTATTTGCAGCACGTCTGCCTGCATTGCACACTCTAACTTTTTTAAACTCAGCCATTATACTAGCAAACAGTCAGTGTACCTAGTGGCATCCTAAACGTGGCTATTGTACTTTTGTCAATTCACAGTATTGGAACGTTATTTGCAGCACGTCTGCCTGCATTGCACACTCTAACTTTTTTAAACTCAGCCATTATACTAGCAAACACTCACTGTACCTAGTTGTATCCTAAACGTGGCTATTGTACTTTTGTCAATTCACAGTATTGGAACGTTATTTGCAGCACGTCTGCCTGCATTGCACACTCTAACTTTTTTAAACTCAGCCATTATACTACCAAACAGTCAGTGTACCTAGTGGCATCCTAAACGTGGCTATTGTACTTTTGTCAATTCACAGTATTGGAACGTTATTTGCAGCACGTCTGCCTGCATTGCACACTCTAACTTTTTTAAACTCAGCCATTATACTACCAAACAGTCAGTGTACCTAGTGGCATCCTAAACGTGGCTATTGTACTTTTGTCAATTCACAGTATTGGAACGTTATTTGCAGCACGTCTGCCTGCATTGCACACTCTAACTTTTTTAAACTCAGCCATTATACTAGCAAACAGTCAGTGTACCTAGTGGCATCCTAAACGTGGCTATTGTACTTTTGTCAATTCACAGTATTGGAACGTTATTTGCAGCACGTCTGCCTGCATTGCACACTCTAACTTTTTTAAACTCAGCCATTATACTAGCAAACAGTCAGTGTACCTAGTGGCATCCTATACGTGGCTATTGTACTTTTGTCAATTCACAGTATTGGAACGTTATTTGCAGCACGTCTGCCTGCATTGCACACTCTATCTTTTTTAAACTCATCCATTATACTAGCAAACACACAGTGTACCTAGTGGCATCCTATACGTGGCTATTGGACTTTGCTATAGTCCCACTAGTGCCAAGACATTTGCAGAGCGCATCTGCCTGCGTTGCACACTCCAACTAATTATAACGAAGCCATTATACTAGCACACACTCAGTGTACCTAGTGGCATCCTATACGTGGCTATTGGACTTTGCTATAGTCCCACTAGTGCCAAGACATTTGCAGAGCACATCTGCCTGCATTGCACACTCCAAGTTTTTTAAACTCAGCCATTATACTAGCAAACAGTCAGTGTACCTAGTGGCATCCTAAACGTGGCTATTGTACTTTTGCCAATTCACAGTATTGGAACGTTATTTGCAGCACGTCTGCCTGCATTGCACACTCTAACTTTTTTAAACTCAGCCATTATACTAGCAAACAGTCAGTGTACCTAGTGGCATCCTATACGTGGCTATTGTACTTTTGTCAATTCACAGTATTGGAACGTTATTTGCAGCACGTCTGCCTGCATTGCACACTCTAACTTTTTTAAACTCAGCCATTATACTAGCAAACAGTCAGTGTACCTAGTGGCATCCTAAACGTGGCTATTGTACTTTTGTCAATTCACAGTATTGGAACGTTATTTGCAGCACGTCTGCCTGCATTGCACACTCTAACTTTTTTAAACTCAGCCATTATACTAGCAAACACTCACTGTACCTAGTTGTATCCTAAACGTGGCTATTGTACTTTTGTCAATTCACAGTATTGGAACGTTATTTGCAGCACGTCTGCCTGCATTGCACACTCTAACTTTTTTAAACTCAGCCATTATACTACCAAACAGTCAGTGTACCTAGTGGCATCCTAAACGTGGCTATTGTACTTTTGTCAATTCACAGTATTGGAACGTTATTTGCAGCACGTCTGCCTGCATTGCACACTCTAACTTTTTTAAACTCAGCCATTATACTACCAAACAGTCAGTGTACCTAGTGGCATCCTAAACGTGGCTATTGTACTTTTGTCAATTCACAGTATTGGAACGTTATTTGCAGCACGTCTGCCTGCATTGCACACTCTAACTTTTTTAAACTCAGCCATTATACTAGCAAACAGTCAGTGTACCTAGTGGCATCCTAAACGTGGCTATTGTACTTTTGTCAATTCACAGTATTGGAACGTTATTTGCAGCACGTCTGCCTGCATTGCACACTCTAACTTTTTTAAACTCAGCCATTATACTAGCAAACACTCACTGTACCTAGTTGTATCCTAAACGTGGCTATTGTACTTTTGTCAATTCACAGTATTGGAACGTTATTTGCAGCACGTCTGCCTGCATTGCACACTCTAACTTTTTTAAACTCAGCCATTATACTAGCAAACACTCACTGTACCTAGTTGTATCCTAAACGTGGCTATTGTACTTTTGTCAATTCACAGTATTGGAACGTTATTTGCAGCACGTCTGCCTGCATTGCACACTCTAACTTTTTTAAACTCAGCCATTATACTAGCAAACACTCACTGTACCTAGTTGTATCCTAAACGTGGCTATTGTACTTTTGTCAATTCACAGTATTGGAACGTTATTTGCAGCACGTCTGCCTGCATTGCACACTCTAACTTTTTTAAACTCAGCCATTATACTACCAAACAGTCAGTGTACCTAGTGGCATCCTAAACGTGGCTATTGTACTTTTGTCAATTCACAGTATTGGAACGTTATTTGCAGCACGTCTGCCTGCATTGCACACTCTAACTTTTTAAAACTCAGCCATTATACTACCAAACAGTCAGTGTACCTAGTGGCATCCTATACGTGGCTATTTGACTTTGCTATAGTCCCACTAGTGCCAAGACATTTGCAGAGCGCATCTGCCTGCGTTGCACACTCCAACTAATTATAACGAAGCCATTATACTAGCAAACACTCACTGTACCTAGTTGTATCCTAAACGTGGCTATTGTACTTTTGTCAATTCACAGTATTGGAACGTTATTTGCAGCACGTCTGCCTGCATTGCACACTCTATCTTTTTTAAACTCATCCATTATACTAGCAAACACACAGTGTACCTAGTGGCATCCTATACGTGGCTATTGGACTTTGCTATAGTCCCACTAGTGCCAAGACATTTGCAGAGCGCATCTGCCTGCGTTGCACACTCCAACTAATTATAACGAAGCCATTATACTAGCAAACACTCACTGTACCTAGTTGTATCCTAAACGTGGCTATTGTACTTTTGTCAATTCATAGTATTGGAACGTTATTTGCAGCACGTCTGCCTGCATTGCACACTCTATCTTTTTTAAACTCATCCATTATACTAGCACACACTCAGTGTACCTAGTGGCATCCTATACGTGGCTATTGGACTTTGCTATAGTCCCACTAGTGCAAAGACATTTGCATAGCACGTCTGCCTGCATTGCACACTACAACTTTTTTAAACTAAGCAATTTTACTAGCAAACACTCACTGTACCTAGTTGTATCCTAAACGTGGCTATTGTACTTTTGTCAATTCACAGTATTGGAATGTTATTTGCAGCACGTCTGCCTGCATTGCACACTCAAACTTTTTTAAACTCAGCCATTATACTAGCAAACACTCACTGTACCTAGTTGTATCCTAAACGTGGCTATTGTACTTTTGTCAATTCACACTACTGCAAATCTATGTGCAGCACCTCTGCATGACAACCTCGTGCTCTGTTTTTAATAAGCTATAATGATAGCACAAAATACTGCCATTTTGTGGCATCATAGAACTGGCTGTTGTATTCCATTAGTGCCCCACTGGTGACAAGCTATTTCTAGCACCTCTACATCACACCCTCATGCACATTTTGCTACGCTAATGTTATAGCAAACTCATGGAATTCATTGCTGCATTTCATAATTCGGAGGGATAGAAAGTCAGGCTTCCTTTAGCTTTTCCTTCTGTTCATAGACAGCATCTCCAAGACAAATTTCCCCTCCACGTCTAAGTGTGGAGAGGCAGCTAGTGCGCATGCGTGTGCCGATGTACCCCAGCTGCAGCATAATTACAGTGTTTCGCCTAGTGAGTATGCTCAGCCTGACTGTGCCATTCCTGACGCTAAGTTTTCATTTCGGGATACAGCGCATGCTCCCACACTAAGTGTGAAAAGCCTCTTTGCACAGGTGCTTGCATTCCGTGCCGGGTCTAAGTCCTGTTTTGGGCATAGACACCATGCTAAAGCTGATAGTCTTTTTTCAGAGACTGTATTTCATGCTACTGAGCATGCTCAGGCACTTCCTGCATCAGAGACTAGGTCCGGCAATGAACTCTTTGGCCCTGGCCCTGATGTGGGGGTCCCATATAGACCACAGGGCATCAGGTGTCCTCCCAAATGGCTTGCAGAGGCCCACACCTATGACTTGTCACCGCATTATTGATGCTCAGACGATGACTGGTGAGGTGTTTGGGTCATGGCAGCCATGAGGTCATCATTGAAGTTGCGTTTCCAAATAGGACGCTAGTTATGCCACTCATGACGTGTCACTCTACTTTTGTCTCCAGGAGGTGCATTGTGGTTCACCCTGGTTTGGGGCGGACCCAGGTTATAAAAGGGGCTGGAGCCAACAAGGAGGTGCGCAGTCTTCTATTATGCTCCGAAAGAGCACACCTCCATGTGTTGAACCCATTGCGGCTTTAGGCCAGAGGTAGGCAGGGATCGGGTGGTGGATGCAGGCCACCACCACAGTTGGTAACGCAGAACGGTTAAGACCAGCTCCTGTCCTAACAGTCCTGCTTGTGCAGCCCAGTGGCATTAACAGGCCTGCTGCTGCTGATGTGCCTGCTGTCCACAGGTGTGGCCCCTACGCACACGGTCAGCGTACTCAATGGCCCCTGTGTTGTTAACAGGGAGTTCCTGGGCTGGGTGGGCATGTGGACCCTGTGACGCTAACAGGGCTCACAGTCTCCAGATCCGAATGGCGTCTAACTCGGTTCAGGCTACTATTAGTTTCATAGCCACACAGCTCTGTATCCTCCACCAAACCTTCAAGTTGCCAACCTCTCCTTTTCCAACTGGGAGCACGGTGGACACTGACTGCTGATGGGGATATATACCTTTCTCTTTCTTTTCTTATTAATTTTCGTTATATAGCGGTCACAGATTATATACCACTTTATCCAAATCTGCCAGTCCCACTGTAACAGATGTTGTTTCTTCAGCAAATGTTACAGTTGCTTAACCACCAAATCCACGGACCAAAACTTTTTTCCCCTTTCCAACACACCTGTTCCCCTTTCCAACAGCATCTGTCCTTTTTCAACTCATTTTGGGATATGACCAAAAGTGCAACTGTGCAGGGACACCGTACTCAACGCCATCTCAGCACAGCAGCCATCCCTCGGTCCCTCCGATGTGGACAAGTAAAAGACCATTTCCTCCTATCCATGACAAAGCGTTGAGATTCACTCTGTGCAGCACTGGTGTTTAGTGGACAAGTAGATCTAAGATTGCGTACCACATTCTGCAGATACTCCTGTATACGTGCGTCTATTTCTATGGCAGGAATTAGTTCGCCAAATTTTGTCTTGTACCGGGGATCTAACAGTGTGGCAACCCAGTATTCAGGATTAGTTCAAATTCATACAATCCGAGGGTCATGTAGGTAGTGCAGCAAGAAGGCGCTCATGTGTCTTGTGCATCCAGGAGGACCAAGTCCTTGGTGTGTTGGTGGCAGAGAGGTGAGAATCGTGCATCCTTCCTCTGCCCTCTACCCACAACCTCGCACAACCGAAATGTGAGCAAGCTCTCACTCATCTGCTGAGTCTTCCATGCCCATCGCCAGTTCGTCCTCCATTTCTTCATGGGCTCCTGCACTTTCATCAACACTTTTTGCTGATACTATGCGCCCTTGTTAATCCCTCTCCCTCACCATGAATGCCGCATAGGTGCCGCTGACCATCTGGACCTCGTAGATCTTGTTATCCCTTCCGCATATGACTCCTCCTGTACTTCCTCCCCTTCCTCTTGTCCCAACACCTGACTCAGAATAATAATTACAGTGTGCTCCATCATGTAGATGACCAGAATTGTCACGCTGAGAATGACATTGCCAGTGCTAAACATCTTCGTCGACATTTCAAAACTGTGTAGCAGGGTGCATAGGTCCTTGATCTGACACCACTCCAGCAGCGTGATCTGCACCACCTCTGGATCAAGTTATCTCAGGCTATATGTCTTACCGTATTTCAGCAGGGCTCTGCGGTGCTGCCACACACGCTGCAACATGTGCAGATTCCAATTCCTGCGTGTCAAAACATCGCATTTACGGCGTTTAACTGCCAGACCCTAAGACTTCCGGAGTGATGAAAGTTGTTGAGCTGCTGTGTGCGCACGATGGAAGTGAGCACATAGCGAGCGTGCCCACTGCACAAGGCCATGTAGGCCGTGATGGTGTTTTAAAAATTGCTGGCGAATTCGGTTCAACACGTGAGCCCTAAAAGGCACGTGTGTCACATTGCCCTGAGGATGGCCCGCAGCCAGGTTTGCATCATTGCCGCACACGGCTGTTAAGTCACCAACGTAGTCCGCTCCGTCAATTTGTACTCCGGTTGCCAGGTGACAACGTGTTCCTTTCTTGAATAGTGCTGATGATGTGAGAGTAGTCGATGCCAGCGGCGCAGGTGGACGCAGGTTATGCTCACCCACTGGGCTGCATTACCTTGACAGATGCAGAATCTCTGGCTGAATGTAGCTGGTGGGTATCTCACAGATGAAATACCATCATTCAGCTACAACCAATGGGAAGACACCACACCCTTTTTTATGCCCATCCTGTCTGCAGACCACTGCCAGACATAGCTATGAACCTCTGGTTAATTTTACCCCCAGTTCAGTTTTATGATTTTGTGTGCTTGTTACCTGACTACTTTTCCTGCTTGCTGTTTATGTACCTTGTTGGCCGATACGCATTTCAACTCTGCTTGTTTTCTGATTCTTTCCTGGCCGTCCCATTCTGTTCCTGTTCCTCAATTAATGTTTTGACCCTGCCTGACTACTATTCTCTGTAATAGCGGTGTGACTCACATTTCCCATACATTTCAAAGTAAAGCTTTGACCGCCTGATGGCATTGAGCTCTGCTGCCAGCATAGTAAGGAGGTGTGTGGTAGTCCTTGTGCGCAGTTGCAAGGAAGGGTGGCCTGACCACACAGGGTTTGCGCCAAGGTAGAGGACCCACACGAGGTTGAAGAGGCAGAAGCAGTGTATTAACTTCTACATACAGAACAAGGATTGAAACAACTCGTGGGGACGGCAAGACTTGTACAGCAGACCCTTCTCCATCTCTCACCATAGTTTGCCAGTGCCCAGTCAGTGACATGTAATGACCCTGTCTATGCTTACTGGTCCAAGTATCTGTGTTGAAATGCACCCTGTCGCACACAGATTTTCTCAAGGAAGTGGTGATGTTGTGTGCGACATGCTGGTGTAGCGCGGGCATGCTTTTCTTGGAGAAGCAGTGGTGATTGGGCATGTGGTACTGGGGCACAGCGACAGACATAAGGTCTGTAAAATCCTGTGTGTCCACTACGCGTAAAGGCAGCATTTCGGTAGCCAACAGCTTACAGAGGGATAGAGTCAACCACTTAGCTTTGTCATGGGTCTCAGTAAGTGGCCTTTTATTTGACCACATCTGAGGGAAAGAGATCTGGCTGCTGTCTGTAGACGGTGTTGAGTAGGGTGTCCCTGGAAAAATGCAGGTTTGTGAGAAAAGTGCAGGCGGAGACATGATGTTGCCTTCATCTTGCCTTCAGATCTGTTCATCTTGTATCATTTTTAAAAAACACATCAAGCAAGGGTTACTCCAAGCGGAGTCTACCTTTTTTCCCAACATTGGGCACACAGACACCCCATCAGTGGCAGCACTTGTGCCCTAGTTGCAAACAGGATGTTTTGATTTGCATCAAGCACATTCCAAATCCACAAGCATTTACTCTCCCCAGGATGACACAGGGGTAGTAAATTCCTTCTGGATCCATGACTTGTTCATTTTGATGAACGTCAGTGTGTCCACATTGTCACTGGACAGACGCGTGCGCTTATCTGTCAGCACACACCCAGCAGCACTGAAGAAGACACGTTCAGAGACAACGCTGGCAGCTGCACACGACAAAATCTCCAAGGCGTAACTGGAGAGCTCTGTCAATTTTTCTAGATTTGAAGCCCAAAAGGAGCAAGGCTCCATTTGCAAAGTCATTGCATCGATGTTCATTTGGAGATACTCCTGTATCATCCTCTCCATCCGTTGACTATGTGTCAGACTTGTTGTCTCTGGTGGCCTTGCAAAGGAGGGTCTAAAAAAATTATGAAAATATTCCATAAAATTGCTGTTACCAGCACCAGATACGGTCCTACTGGTACGGGTAGACTGTTGAAGATGACGATGCCGTCCCATGTTTGTCAAGTTACAACTGGGAGAATCACTCCCTTCACCTGCACGGTTGTTTGGTGTAAAAGCCGAGCTAAGATCGAGTAACAGCTTATGCTGATACTCCAGCATACGTGCGTCCCTTTCTATGGGTGGAATTATGTCACAAAATTTGGACTTGTCCCGGGGATCTAATAGTGTGGCAAGCCAGTAGTCATCATCACTTCTAATTTTGACAATCCGAGGGTCATGTTGGAGGTAGTGCAACAAGAAGGCACTCATGTGTCTTGCGCAGCCATGCGGACCAAGTCCACGCTGTGTTTGTGGCATAGAGGTGCTAACCGTTCTTTCTTCCTCTGACATCTCCCCCCAACCTCTTTCAACTGAATTTTGACCAAGGTCTCCCTCATCCGCTGAGTCTTCCATGTCCATGGACAGTTCGTCCTCCATATCTTCATGTCCTCCTGCACCTTCCTCAACATCTCGCCTGCTACCATGCGCCCTTGTTGATCCCTGTCCCCCATGGTCCCATGCCTGCCGCGTTGGTGATGATGAACGTCTGGACCTTGGTGATGTTGTTGTGTCTTGCGCATATGAATCCTCCTGTAGTTCCTCCCCTTCCTGTTGTCCCACCCCCTGACTCCGAATAGTGTTTAGCGTGTGCTCCAGCATGTAAATGACTGTAATCGTCATGCTGATAATGGCATTGTCAGCGCTAAACATATTCGTCGCCATGTCGAAACTGTGCAGAACGGTGCATAGGTCCTTGATCTGAGATCACTCCATCAGGGTGATCTGCCCCACTTCTGCATCTCGTTGGCCCAGGCTATACATCATGACGTATTGCACCAGGGCTCGCCGGTGCTGCCACAGTCGCTGTAACATGTGGAGAGTTGAATTCCAGCGTGTCGCCACATCGCATTTCAGGCGATGAACCGACAGGCCGATAGACTTCTGGAGCGATGCAAGTCGCTCAGCTGCGGCGGTTGAACGGCGGAAGTGAGCACTGCAGACAGTTTACGTGCCCTGGTCAGAAGGCCATCTAGGCCGGGATAGTGTGTTAAAAATTGCTGGACAACAAGGTTCAACACGTGAGCCATACAAGGCACGTGTGTCACCTTGCCCAGGCGAAGGGCCGCACCCAGGTTTGCAGCATTGTCGCACACGGCCTTACCAGGCTGCAGGTTGAGTGGAGACAACCATTTATTAAACTCGGACCGCAGAGCTGACCACAACTCCTCAGCTGTGTGACTCTTATTCCCAAGACATGTCAAGCTAAAGACCGCCTGATGCCGTTGCGCTCTGCTGCCAGCATAGTAATGAGGGGTGCGTGATTCCTTCTGCGCAGTGAGAACGCTGGTGGCCTGACCAGGCAGGCTTGGGGCGGAGGTGGAGGACCCAGATGAGGTGGAGGATGCAGAAGCAGTGGCGGAACTTGGACAGACAGAGGATTGACACACAAGTCGTGGGGACGGCAAGACTTGTGCAGCAGACCCTTCACCATCTATCAACATAGTTACCCAGTGCCCAGTCAGCGACATGTAACGTCCCTGTCCATGCTTACTGGTCCAAGTATCGGTGGTGAAATGCACCCGTTCACACACAGAGTTTCTCAAGGAAGCGGTGATGTTGTGTGCGACATGCTGGTGTAGCGCGGGCACACCTTTCTTAGAGAAGTAGTGGCGACTAGGCATCTGGTACTGGGGCACAGCGACAGACATAAGGTCTCTAAAATCCTGTGTGTCAACTAGGCGGCAAGGCAGCATTTCGGTAGCCAACAGCTTACAGAGGGATAGAGTCAACCTCTTAGCTTTGTCATGGGTCGGAGGAAGTGGCCTTTTATTTGACCACATCTGAGGGACAGAGATCTGGCTGCTGTGTGTAGACGGTGTTGAGTAGGGTGTCCCTGGAAAAATGCAGGTTTGTGAGGAAAGTGCAGGCGGAGACATGATGTTGCCTTCATCCAACGTAGGTGCTATCGATGTCTGAGAGAGCTGTACACACTCACTTGTTTCCCCTTCCAAACCAACTGACGACCTACCAAGCAAACTGCCTGTTGCGGTTACAGTGGTGGAAGTTTTGCGTGGAAAAACAGGTGTGACAGCTGTCCCCACAGTCCTAGAAGATGAAGAGCGCGCGGATGCACTGGAAGGGGCGGGCGGTGGATGGTTCGCTCCGCTAGGCCGCATTGCAGCACAGTGAGCTTCCCACCGGGACCTATGATATTTATTCATGTGACGATTCATGGAAGAAGTTGTCAAACTGCTGAGGTTTTGACCTCTACTAAGAGAATCATGACAAATTTTACATATCACATGATTTGGGCGATCTTTTTCTATGTCAAAAAAGGAACAGGCTAGGCAAGGCTTAGAGGCCATGCGACCTGTTGATGCACCCCGAATAATGCTCATAGGCAGAGTGGTGGCTGAGGATGCAGTTGTAGACGTGCTACCAGTGCTCCGACTCTGTCCAGGAAGGCGCAAGGTAATTTCGTCGTCGGTTGCATCCTCCTCCACCGCCTCTGTTGACCTCCTCGAGTGCCTGACTGGGGGTTGACAGTAGGTGGGATCTAGAACTTCATCATCAATTGTTGTGTTTGCACTCCCCTCCCCCTCAGACCGAGCCTCTTCTTGCCCTGACCGAATATTTAAGTTGTCATCCCAATCGGGTATCTGCGTCTCATCTTCATCAGTATGTTCCTCATTGCCTATAACCACAGTTGTTGGAAAGGCAGCATTTTGGTAGCCAACAGTTTGCATTTTATGAAAGTCAACCTCCAAGCCATGTCATGCCCTTCTAAAAGCATGTATAACACAGCGAGGGGACTCCAACCACAGTCTCCCTCGTTTCCACTCACTGGGCCACACACACCCCACTTGACTGGCATCGGTTGAGCTCCCTTTTGAAAAAGAAAAAGATGCTTTGCATGAAGCACTCTCAAAAATACGCGTGCCTTTCCCGTCCCCTGGCTGACCCAGGGGAAGAAAAGTCCTCTGAGAGCCATGACTTGTTCATCTTGGTTCTTTTAGAGACACAGCGAGGGGACTCCAACCACAGTCTCCCTCGTTGCCACTCACTGGGCCACACACACCCCACTTGACTGGCATCGGTTGAGCTCCCTTTTGAAAAAGAAAAAGATGCTTTGCATGAAGCACTCTCAAAAATACGCGTGCCTTTCCCGTCCCCTGGCTGACCCAGGGGAAGAAAAGTCCTCTGAGAGCCATGACTTGTTCATCTTGGTTCTTTTAGAGACACAGCGAGGGGACTCCAACCACAGTCTCCCTCGTTTCCACTCACTGGGCCACACACACCCCACTTGACTGGCATCGGTTGAGCTCCCTTTTGAAAAAGAAAAAGATGCTTTGCATGAAGCACTCTCAAAAATACGCGTGCCTTTCCCGTCCCCTGGCTGACCCAGGGGAAGAAAAGTCCTCTGAGAGCCATGACTTGTTCATCTTGGTTCTTTTAGAGACACAGCGAGGGGACTCCAACCACAGTCTCCCTCGTTGCCACTCACTGGGCCACACACACCCCACTTGACTGGCATCGGTTGAGCTCCCTTTTGAAAAAGAAAAAGATGCTTTGCATGAAGCACTCTCAAAAATACGCGTGCCTTTCCCGTCCCCTGGCTGACCCAGGGGAAGAAAAGTCCTCTGAGAGCCATGACTTGTTCATCTTGGTTCTTTTAGAGACACAGCGAGGGGACTCCAACCACAGTCTCCCTCGTTTCCACTCACTGGGCCACACACACCCCACTTGACTGGCATCGGTTGAGCTCCCTTTTGAAAAAGAAAAAGATGCTTTGCATGAAGCACTCTCAAAAATACGCGTGCCTTTCCCGTCCCCTGGCTGACCCAGGGGAAGAAAAGTCCTCTGAGAGCCATGACTTGTTCATCTTGGTTCTTTTAGAGACACAGCGAGGGGACTCCAACCACAGTCTCCCTCGTTTCCACTCACTGGGCCACACACACCCCACTTGACTGGCATCGGTTGAGCTCCCTTTTGAAAAAGAAAAAGATGCTTTGCATGAAGCACTCTCAAAAATACGCGTGCCTTTCCCGTCCCCTGGCTGACCCAGGGGAAGAAAAGTCCTCTGAGAGCCATGACTTGTTCATCTTGGTTCTTTTAGAGACACAGCGAGGGGACTCCAACCACAGTCTCCCTCGTTTCCACTCACTGGGCCACACACACCCCACTTGACTGGCATCGGTTGAGCTCCCTTTTGAAAAAGAAAAAGATGCTTTGCATGAAGCACTCTCAAAAATACGCGTGCCTTTCCCGTCCCCTGGCTGACCCAGGGGAAGAAAAGTCCTCTGAGAGCCATGACTTGTTCATCTTGGTTCTTTTAGAGACACAGCGAGGGGACTCCAACCACAGTCTCCCTCGTTGCCACTCACTGGGCCACACACACCCCACTTGACTGGCATCGGTTGAGCTCCCTTTTGAAAAAGAAAAAGATGCTTTGCATGAAGCACTCTCAAAAATACGCGTGCCTTTCCCGTCCCCTGGCTGACCCAGGGGAAGAAAAGTCCTCTGAGAGCCATGACTTGTTCATCTTGGTTCTTTTAGAGACACAGCGAGGGGACTCCAACCACAGTCTCCCTCGTTTCCACTCACTGGGCCACACACACCCCACTTGACTGGCATCGGTTGAGCTCCCTTTTGAAAAAGAAAAAGATGCTTTGCATGAAGCACTCTCAAAAATACGCGTGCCTTTCCCGTCCCCTGGCTGACCCAGGGGAAGAAAAGTCCTCTGAGAGCCATGACTTGTTCATCTTGGTTCTTTTAGAGACACAGCGAGGGGACTCCAACCACAGTCTCCCTCGTTTCCACTCACTGGGCCACACACACCCCACTTGACTGGCATCGGTTGAGCTCCCTTTTGAAAAAGAAAAAGATGCTTTGCATGAAGCACTCTCAAAAATACGCGTGCCTTTCCCGTCCCCTGGCTGACCCAGGGGAAGAAAAGTCCTCTGAGAGCCATGACTTGTTCATCTTGGTTCTTTTAGAGACACAGCGAGGGGACTCCAACCACAGTCTCCCTCGTTGCCACTCACTGGGCCACACACACCCCACTTGACTGGCATCGGTTGAGCTCCCTTTTGAAAAAGAAAAAGATGCTTTGCATGAAGCACTCTCAAAAATACGCGTGCCTTTCCCATCCCCTGGCTGACCCAGGGGAAGAAAAGTCCTCTGAGAGCCATGACTTGTTCATCTTGGTTCTTTTAGAGACACAGCGAGGGGACTCCAACCACAGTCTCCCTCGTTGCCACTCACTGGGCCACACACACCCCACTTGACTGGCATCGGTTGAGCTCCCTTTTGAAAAAGAAAAAGATGCTTTGCATGAAGCACTCTCAAAAATACGCGTGCCTTTCCCGTCCCCTGGCTGACCCAGGGGAAGAAAAGTCCTCTGAGAGCCATGACTTGTTCATCTTGGTTCTTTTAGAGACACAGCGAGGGGACTCCAACCACAGTCTCCCTCGTTGCCACTCACTGGGCCACACACACCCCACTTGACTGGCATCGGTTGAGCTCCCTTTTGAAAAAGAAAAAGATGCTTTGCATGAAGCACTCTCAAAAATACGCGTGCCTTTCCCGTCCCCTGGCTGACCCAGGGGAAGAAAAGTCCTCTGAGAGCCATGACTTGTTCATCTTGGTTCTTTTAGAGACACAGCGAGGGGACTCCAACCACAGTCTCCCTCGTTGCCACTCACTGGGCCACACACACCCCACTTGACTGGCATCGGTTGAGCTCCCTTTTGAAAAAGAAAAAGATGCTTTGCATGAAGCACTCTCAAAAATACGCGTGCCTTTCCCGTCCCCTGGCTGACCCAGGGGAAGAAAAGTCCTCTGAGAGCCATGACTTGTTCATCTTGGTTCTTTTAGAGACACAGCGAGGGGACTCCAACCACAGTCTCCCTCGTTTCCACTCACTGGGCCACACACACCCCACTTGACTGGCATCGGTTGAGCTCCCTTTTGAAAAAGAAAAAGATGCTTTGCATGAAGCACTCTCAAAAATACGCGTGCCTTTCCCGTCCCCTGGCTGACCCAGGGGAAGAAAAGTCCTCTGAGAGCCATGACTTGTTCATCTTGGTTCTTTTAGAGACACAGCGAGGGGACTCCAACCACAGTCTCCCTCGTTGCCACTCACTGGGCCACACACACCCCACTTGACTGGCATCGGTTGAGCTCCCTTTTGAAAAAGAAAAAGATGCTTTGCATGAAGCACTCTCAAAAATACGCGTGCCTTTCCCGTCCCCTGGCTGACCCAGGGGAAGAAAAGTCCTCTGAGAGCCATGACTTGTTCATCTTGGTTCTTTTAGAGACACAGCGAGGGGACTCCAACCACAGTCTCCCTCGTTTCCACTCACTGGGCCACACACACCCCACTTGACTGGCATCGGTTGAGCTCCCTTTTGAAAAAGAAAAAGATGCTTTGCATGAAGCACTCTCAAAAATACGCGTGCCTTTCCCGTCCCCTGGCTGACCCAGGGGAAGAAAAGTCCTCTGAGAGCCATGACTTGTTCATCTTGGTTCTTTTAGAGACACAGCGAGGGGACTCCAACCACAGTCTCCCTCGTTTCCACTCACTGGGCCACACACACCCCACTTGACTGGCATCGGTTGAGCTCCCTTTTGAAAAAGAAAAAGATGCTTTGCATGAAGCACTCTCAAAAATACGCGTGCCTTTCCCGTCCCCTGGCTGACCCAGGGGAAGAAAAGTCCTCTGAGAGCCATGACTTGTTCATCTTGGTTCTTTTAGAGACACAGCGAGGGGACTCCAACCACAGTCTCCCTCATTGCCACTCACTGGGCCACACACACCCCACTTGACTGGCATCGGTTGAGCTCCCTTTTGAAAAAGAAAAAGATGCTTTGCATGAAGCACTCTCAAAAATACGCGTGCCTTTCCCGTCCCCTGGCTGACCCAGGGGAAGAAAAGTCCTCTGAGAGCCATGACTTGTTCATCTTGGTTCTTTTAGAGACACAGCGAGGGGACTCCAACCACAGTCTCCCTCGTTGCCACTCACTGGGCCACACACACCCCACTTGACTGGCATCGGTTGAGCTCCCTTTTGAAAAAGAAAAAGATGCTTTGCATGAAGCACTCTCAAAAATACGCGTGCCTTTCCCGTCCCCTGGCTGACCCAGGGGAAGAAAAGTCCTCTGAGAGCCATGACTTGTTCATCTTGGTTCTTTTAGAGACACAGCGAGGGGACTCCAACCACAGTCTCCCTCGTTTCCACTCACTGGGCCACACACACCCCACTTGACTGGCATCGGTTGAGCTCCCTTTTGAAAAAGAAAAAGATGCTTTGCATGAAGCACTCTCAAAAATACGCGTGCCTTTCCCGTCCCCTGGCTGACCCAGGGGAAGAAAAGTCCTCTGAGAGCCATGTCCACATTGTCAGTGGACAGACACGTGTGCTTATCTGCCAGCAGACCCACAGCAGCACTGAAGACAGGTTCCGAGAGAACGCTGGCTGCAGGACACGACAAGATCCCCAAGACGTACGTGGCGAGCTCAGGCAATTTATCAAGATTGGAAGCCAAGAATGAGCAGGGCTCAAGTTGCACATTAATGGAATCGATGTTTCCTTGCATATACTCATATATCTGTGTGTCCTCCTCTTTTTCCTTGTCCAGCTCTTTTGTTTTCGCATGAGTATATGTCCTTGTCACTTTCCCATGTGTTGTGAGTTGTTTGTGACCTTTTGGACACCTTTGAGGGTGTTTTCTAGGTGTTTTTCTGTGTTTGTGATTGCCTGCCATTGTTTCCTATGCAGTTCGAGTTCGGTTCGTCGAACGTTCGACGAACCGAACTCGAACGGGAGGTCCGTTCGGCGAACCAACCTCGAGCCGAACCGCGACCGGTTCGCTCATCTCTACTGTAGGGGAGTGATCAATTTAAGTGCTTAGGGCAGAATAAATGGGAACTACAGCCCTTCGGCTACACTTGACTGTATTAGTGTGCACATTCATTCTGACATTTTTTTTTCTTTTTCTAGGACTACTTGGTCCGAGAACAAAATTGGACATGTGCAATGCCTCATTGCCTATAACATTGGTCCGAGTACGATGCAATCTTTTGTCGGATTGCACTCGAAACGAAAATATGGTTGTCTGCACAAGCCCTTAGGGTGCGACACCATAGTTGTAAATATGATACCTGGTTAGGGGCCCACTCAGGAGTTTCACTCCCCCAAGCCGAACCCCTAGCTATGCTCCTGAGTTGGAGAGATAGAGTAAGTGCTAAGCTGGAGGTAAGATGACACTGTCAGAAAGATCGGGGGCTTGAAGCTGGATGTGAAAGTGGGGTGGGAGTGCTAGAGGCAAGAATACTGAATGGCGGTAAGGAAGGAATCCCTAGATACAAGTATACTGCCTTTGTGTGATTTCTGTGAGGAAGCTTTGACTGTCATTATACCGATAATGGAGGCTCTGTGTGTCACAACTGTAGGGGAGGCATGAGTTGAATGACAGTACTCGTGGGGGGTGCCTTATTGTGAAGTGCTTTGTGGGTGAGAACAAACAATTTAAATTGGATCTTATAAGGTATGGGCAGCCAGTGGAATGACTGGCACAGAGTGGTAGCATCCGAATGACGATTAGCCAGATAGGTGACCTTGGCTGCAAAGGGGAAAGTCTAGTGAGAGGGAGGCCAATTAAAAGAGAATTATAGTAATCAAGGCGGGAATAGATTAGGGCCACAGTGAGGATTTTTGTTGCTTCTATCTTGTTACCATGCTGTTACCATGTTGTTACCATTGCTTCTATGTGTAAATATAATTTCTAGATTATTGGGAGCCTGGTTTTTGATAACTATGCCTGTGTAATATCTCAATTGATGCTAGAATAGCAGCACAGCACATAAATGCACAATCCAGTTGGATTTTTTCATATTTTGCTTCAATGCGCCTAATTGATTTGTCATACATACTATAGGAGATTAGACCAGTGGCATTTGCATGTGACATCGTAAGGGGAAAAATTATTCTAACTATCTAAGAAGTGACATTTTACAAATTCATTGGTTTAGTCTTTCATCATGGCATAGATAAGATACAGAGCCCCTGGGTAATTAATACAGGAATGTCAGCACTAAGTATGATATATCTCTGTATAGCATGGAAAGAATCTTGTAGATTTGTACTTCAAAGTTCAACACTAAGAATATCCATTAGTACAGGAATTAGAATGTGACTGCTATGGCTGTATAATGAATAGGGAGCAGAAATAAATGAAAAAACATCTAGAGAATGGCAGTTATTTACTTATATACTAGTACCAAATGGCCAATTTTCTAAAATAATACAGAGTCTAATTGAAAGGAAAGCAACAGCCATGGATCACTAATACTGTTTTCATCAAATCAATGTTTACTGAAACTACTTCAGCACTTTTCTATTTTCTTGCAATTAAGTTCAAGACAACATAGGACACGAAAGCGAAATCAAAGATGGCACATAGGAAGGATCACTAAGAATATTAAGGTTACATAAGTATGTGAATATTTATACTCAGAAATAGTAGACGTATAGACTCAAAGACCAAGGAATCTTACCTGACCATAACATATTACAGAAAACAAAAGCACAGAGAATAAAGTTTCAGCTTTATCAACATTAAGAATCTATAGTGTGTGCCCAAAGGATTGCAGATATATTAGTAAGCTACTTCCTTCATGTCGCACAGAGTTTGCACAAAACTTCGCCGACTGTCATGGTGACATTGGATTCTGTTCAGATTGCAGATTCTCACTGTTACGTCACCATCGGAGTCTGCTCCAGCGACTTCTGCTCCGATCGCCAGGCGACGCCGTGTTCCTGCCATGGATGGTGCTGGTGATGGGAGAGGAGTCGATGCCAGCGGCACCGGTGGGCGCACGCTCCGATCATCCACTGGGCTAGGTTATCTTGAGATCTGCAGTACCACTGGCTGACTGTGGGTGGCGTGTGTCTTCCAGCTGAAGTTACCAGCGTTCAGTTACAGCCAATGGGAAGACACTACATCCTTCTTAGCTCCCCTCCTGTCTGCTCACCTCTGCCAGAGATAGTTCTGATTTCCTGGCTCCTGATCTGCCCTATTCGGTTTTGTGATTGCTGTGTGCTGACTTCTGCGTGTTTTCTGACTACCCTTCTGCCTGCTGTTTTTGTACCTCGCTGCCCAATCCGGATTTGACCTCTGCTACGTTTTCTGATTACGTCCTTGTCTGCTGATTCTGTCACTGTTTTGTTATTCCTGGTTTGACCCTGCCTGACGACTACTCTCATCGGACTTCAGCCTTCCATAGGTAGTGATCTCCAGGGCCCTGTGTAATTCCAAATCCCTGTATAGGGGTTAAAGGGTTTCAGGGTTCTGGGGGTCCTGCTTGGTGAGTGGCTTCCCTCTAGTCTGTCCATTACATCCCACCTGAGTCTGTTGATCCAGGCAGGCGTTACACTCACACTCCGTCGATGGTTACTCTGGTGTATGGGTTCAACACAGGCAGACTCGGGCATCAACCTGCTGTGTGTTCAGTCATAGGCAGGCTAGCGAGAGTTAATGTTTGCAAGTCTGTTTGCTCCTTTAATCACGTGTTGTGGGGAGACCTATCATATTTGCTCTCTTCCTTTTATACTGTTGGAATCCTTATCCATGCCAGCTATAGTTTATTCTGTGTTGGTCTGTGAGGTGTGGTGTCTCTGACTTTCTTCAGTGACAGTTGTGCTTAGTTGTGCTTTTTTCTTGGTGCGATTGTGTAGTGTACTCCAGTTGTTTTTTAATTCCTTTCTGAACCTAACAGAGCAAGGACTAAAATATAACCTTTCACTTTAAAAACATTCCATAAAGTGCAGTGCAAATGTGAAGGCCTAGGCTATGAATCATTTGTCCAGTATAATAATATTATAATATAATAAAATAATCTGTCCTCTAAATGCTTATGTATTGCCTCTCCATATGTACTTAATTGAAATATTAACGGAATGTATAAACCAAAACAAACTATGTTTTAGGGCTAAATAGAACAGATACTTTGAAAACCAGTTAGACTTGTGAAGAAGTAACATTCTTGAGTAGACTCTCGTCCATGCCCAGACACACCTGAATAACTTACTATGGAATGTTGCTGTACAGGAAATACTGACCAAAAAGCTGTATAAAATGTTATGCTCTTGAATACAGGGGCAGAAAAACACAACTGGGCTTCTCCCAAATAGAGATACATCTCTGAGTGGCCATTTTCCTGATTCATATACATCTGCGCAGATCTGATTTGAACTCCTCCTCTGAGACCCTGAAAGAGACCCCCTGGACGTTTCCCCCAACAAAAAAATTGTGCAAAAACACACAACTTATATACAGAAAAAAGAATAGATCTCACCCAATTCTTCACCACGGGCAGACCAATCGCCACCAATTAGATGATAATGCAGGCGGATTTGAGGGTTACTCAGAGGTAAGGTCCAAATAGGATATACAGTCCTAACCCCTGTCGTGCCCCATGCAGTTGCTTGCGCCCTTTACAAGGGCAGCACCCAAGTAATACCAGCTATCCTGAATAAATAAGGAGCCCTCCCAACACGTTTCCCTCTCAGGTTTTTAACCCAAGAGTTCATCAGGGGAGATTAAATAAATACAGCCTGCAGCAAGTATGTATAATGCACACCGCAATGGTCAAATGTGCTAAGTGGCCAGTGGAACGCTGTCTGCTGCCAAGTGGTCTATTTAAATACCTTTCAAAGCTCCCAGGCGTCTGACGTCACATCCAAAATACCGTGCCCTGTAGTTATCGCCAGTAATCACTACAAACAAAACAGCGAGCTACAGATATGGTGATGAAATTTATACACCTAATTCCTGCCCCAATACTGCATCTTTTGGCAAAAAAAGAAAAAAAATGCATCAAAACGTGATGCAATTTTGATGCAATATTTTGCCAGGATATACAGAATTGATACTAAATTTTATACACCAAATTCCTACACCAAATCTGCATCTTATGGCAAAAAAATGCATCTAAACGCTTTATACGATATTCATAGATTTTTTTTTGCCAGAAGATGCAGATTTGATGCAGGAATTTGGTGCATAATTTCAGCAACAAATCTGCATCTCCTGGCAAAAAATGTGCATCAAAACCACATTGCAGTAGATTTCATGATGAAGAAGTGAGGATACACTTTGAATGAAACCACCCATCTTCATTACTCGCTGGTTTAGACCTTTTCTTCTTTTATAGCAGTGCAGGTTTCTCTCCACGTTTTTATCTGGTTCCTGTACTTCTGCTTCTCTTGGCAAAAAAAAGCAGAACAACAGTTTTGACGCCGTTTCGGTGCAGTGTTCGGCCAGGAGATGTAATTTTGGTGCAGAAATCTGGTGCAGACATTTCAGCATTATATTTGCATCTCCTGGCAGAAAACACTTCAAAACGATGGCAAAACCGTTGTTTTGTATATTTTTTTTTACCAAGAGAAGCAGATTTGGTGCTGAGATTTATATACCAAATTCCTTCACTAAATCTGTATCTTCTAGCAAAAAACACATCAATATTGCAACAAAACCGCATCGTGTTTAGATGCGTTTTTTTGCCAGAGATGCAGATTTGGTGCAGGAATTTGGTGTATAAATTTCAGCATCATATCTGCATCTCTTGACAAATAAAACGTGGTTTTCAGCCAGCAGATGCAGGTCTGATTGAACTTGGTTCACCTGAGGTGAGGTCACTGAGTTCAATGAGGTCACCTCAGGTCAATTTACCTGCAGTTACAGGTGTGGTACCGTTTGGAGCTCCATCTATGACTGCAGATAAACTGATTGTCGTCAGCACTCACAGCTGTTGCTCAGTCAGTCTCTGCCTGAAGTCACAGCGTGTGGTCATGTTCTGTGTCCGCATGCTGTGACTTTAGTATTTAGTAAAGCTGAGATCATTATGGGACCTGTGTAGATTACGTCAGACCTTAGTGTTTGGTGGGTTAATAAATTGGAAAAAGAGGGTGGGGTTTTTGTATTGAATTTCAAATAAAGGATTTTTTTAGTGTTTGTGTTTATTTCTTTTAATTTACATTAATATTAATAGTGGGTCTCATAGATGCCTTCCATTACTAATCTAGGGCTTAGTGACAGCTGAGAGCTGTCATTAATCCCATTTATCACTGAGATTGCCACCAGATTGCTACCACATTGCCACCAGGGCAATTGGGATGAGCCTGGTAAAGTGCCGGGATTGTAGCATCTAATGGATGCAAAAATTCTGGGTGGCTGCAGACTGCTATTTTTGGCTGGGGAGCCCCAATAATAATAGGCCTCCCTAGCCTGAGAATACCAGCCCCCAGCTGTCAGCTTTATCATGGTTGAGTATCAAAATTGCGGGGACCACATGCCGTTTTTTAAAATTATTGATTTTAATAATTAAAAAAAGGTGCATAGGTTCCCTCTTATTTTGATACACAGCCAAGATAAGAACATGGTTGGGAGTTTCAACCTGTAGCAGTATGCTTTATTTGCACTGGGCCTCACGATATGGAGGGATGTTAGTCCAATTTATTTATGTATTTATTTTTGCACAAAAGGTACGCAGACATCATGTGTGATTCCAGTCAATCACAGATGCTGTCACATAGGGTGGGGGCGCCGTCTGACTGCAACCAATCACAGATGTTGGGCTTGTCGGTGGGTGGAGGAAGCAGTGAATGTGTATGAGGGTTAATGAGCAAACTTGAAAGTAGTGTTACAGCCTCGAGCCTCAGAATTTATAACGTTCCTTCTTTATTCCATTTTCTTTCTTTTTCCTTTATATTTTTTAATTATCTGGGTGGCCGAATCCGAACAGTTACACAGAGCTCCTTGAGAACTTCATGTTCATAGTCCATGTCTGGACACTAGCTATCCGGTATTGGCCTCGAACTTTACAGATTGGGTTTGCTCATCACTAACCATAGTGAGTCTGGTGATTTAACATTGTTCAGCACCAAGTTGGAGTTTAATCAGAATGCTGCTGCATATGTTTCTGCTTGTACTGTCTGTGACCTTCACAACCCAGAAACAAACTGTCAAAGACCTGTAAGAAAACAGGATAAGTTCATTGTACTCATTCAAACAACCGCAGAATGAATTCATATAGATACCCAAAATGGGCACATATAAGTAAGTATATCCTTCTCTGAGTGGATCTTCTTTTCAGAATGCTCAAATGTCTGGCCCTGTATGAGAATACCAAAAAGAGAATCAGTAATTCTAGCTCCCCTGAAGCCATCAAGGAGCTACCAGGTACTGCATCTCCACCAGGACGCAGGGCCTACCCCAAGGGATCCAGAAGACCAGTGCCGGTAACAACCAAACATTCCAGTTAATCCCTGTTTTTCCCCAAATTCCCCATAGACAGGTACCAGACAAGGTTGGAACTATGGATGGCCACCTAGAGGTGGAGCAAATCCTGTCCACTAGACGACCAGGTGGGAGGGGCAGAAAGTGGACAGTCAGAAAGACAGTAGTCAGTTGAGTTGCGCAGTGAGAGAGAGTGGAAGTGTGTCGCCCAGGGATAGGAGGTACTCAGAGCCGGGCCAATGGGGTCGTTTCTAGAGGTATCACGGTGGCGTGACCTAGTCTGTGATCCCCCGCTCCACAAGAAAAGGGAAATATGTAAAGGGGGATTGTCTGTGACGCCACCCGTGGGTTGCGGTGATGAGATAGTGGCACCGCCGCTGCCTCTGGGGACCATGCCCGGTACTGATGGTGTGGGGCAGCAAGGTGGGATCCCCTCCACGGGTAGGGGAGTTGTAGTCCCGGGGCCCAATCGGGAGTTGTGGTGGTGGCAGGGATTGCAGGGAGCAGGAAACTCACAGTTCGGTTGTCTTGGTGTTGGATGAAGCTAGGCTGATGTGTGTGGTCAGAAAACACAGAGTCCTTTGTAAACCAACTTGCCAAGTGGCCGGTCACCGTTGGTGGGTGTCTTCGAGTCCCACACCCAGATGTACAGCCAGGGGTCCTTCCTTCCACACTCTCTGTCTGTCTCTCTCTTGTCTGGACTAGTCCGTTTGAACGGCCTCCGGATTGGGTCCCTCTCCCAGCACCGGCAGGCTACAACCCTGTCCCGGTCGCCTCAGGTTCCCCACTGCCAGATCTCCGTCGCCTGTGGCCCTCACAGCCACCTAGTCCGGTAGTCCAGGGCTCCAACCCCGGCTACCACTTCCTCCGAGGAGCTGCAAGCCTCCCCTGTCAGCTTTCCACTGACTACAGCACAACTGAACTAAATTCTGCTCTGTCACTTCTTTAACTCCCCTCGCCCCCACCCTTTTCTTGGGAGGGGGTGAGTAGGGCCTGATTGGCTGCTGTACATCTGTGTGGGAATTTTGTAGCTGCCAAGGAGGATTAACTCTTTCTGTGACTACCTGGTTTTACCAGGGCGTCACAGAAGCACTGACAAGAGTGTGACAGTGACCTGAGGGCCCAGATGGTTGTTGCCGGTGGAGTACAGTGGTGTACTCCCGGAACCACGCACCAACGGGGTACAGAATTCTAGGTCAGACAAATGCTCCAGGCAGACCTGATAAAATCTGCACAGTGAGGGGACCATCAAGGACCTGACTGACCATGACATTCGGGACACAGTAGCAACGGGAGAACCGGGGACAGGACCAGAGACTTCAGGTTCATGCTACTGTCATACGGACTGCCGTTAAGAGACAACCAGGAGTGGACCCCCAGTCACTCCAAGCCATGGGGACCCACCAACCAAAGACAGGTACAGGGCAAAGAATCCACCAGGTCACTAAACCGGCATGGGGACTAAGGGGACCAGCGGTCAAGACCAGCCTTCCTCGGGTGACCAGTTTCCAGCTTACTGTGAGAAAAGGAACCAGTTAAACTGCAACCCTTGTGTGGCCTACCTTCTTTCAACACCCATGTACATCACCTACCCTCTAGGGCCTGGCCCTGCTTGCGGAAAGCCTAACATCCAGGCTACCATTAACACCAACCCCAGTAGCAAGAACTGTGTAGCGGTGGCTCCATCCACATACCCGCAAACCGCAAGTGGCGTCACGTATAAACTTTCATTCAACACTTCCCTGTAAATATTCCCCTTTTAAAAAGCACCCAGGGCACGGTACCAGGCAATGGCCACCAAGTGACATTTCCCCAGTTAAACACCGCCCAGGAACGAGTACCCCATAACCCTGGGCGACACATAATCATATAGCTGAGGTCAGAAATGGTATATTTATAGGGGACTCAAAAGATAATAGAAAGTAACAGTGGACACATTTCACATGAGAGGTGTTTGGGAATAGGTAGAAAATGCAGCAGGCATTGCATAGCCCATACCATCCTCAGAGCATTGGGAAAGCTGGGAAGCTGAGTGGGACACAAAAATTGAAGATTCAGAAAGTAATTGCTCAAGCAAGAAAACCGTGGACTGAATGTCTGCCAATAGTTTTATTTTCAGTCAGAACTGATCCCAGCAGAAACTCAAGGTTTTTTTTTTTATTTCGAGTGTGGGTTATAGTGAAGAAGCATAGAAAAAAAGTATAAAAACTAAAGTTGAAAGCACATTCTAAATCCAATTAACCACCCCAATCTTAAGGCCCCGTCACACTAAGCAACATCGCTAGCAACATCGCTGCTAACGAACAACTTTTGTGACGTAGCAGCGATGTTGCTAGTGATGTCACTGTGTGTGACATCCAGCAACAACCCGGCAGCTGCTGTGAGGTCGTTGGTTGTTGCTGAATGTCCTGGGCCATTTTTTAGTTGTTGCTGTCCCGCTATGAAGCACACATCGCTGTGTGTGACAGCGACAGAGCAACAACTAAATGTGCAGGGAGCAGGAGCCGGCTTCTGCGGAGGCTGGTAACCAATGTAAACATCGGGTAACCAAGAAGCCCTGTCCTTGGTTACCCGATATTTACCTTTGATACCAGCCTCCGCCGCTCTCACTGTCAGTGCCGGCTCCTGCTCTGTGCACATGTAGCTGCAGCACACATCGGGTTAATTAACCCGATGTGTGCTGTAACTAGGAGAGCAAGGAGCCAGCGCTAAGCATTGTGCGCTGCTCCCTGCTCTGTGCACATGTAGCTGCAGCACACATCGGGTAATTAACCCGATGTGTGCTGTAAGTAGGAGAGCAAGGAGCCAGCGCTAAGCGGTGTGCGCTGCTCCCTGCTCTGTGCACATTTAGCTGCAGCACACATCGGGTAATTAACCCGATGTGTGCTGTAACTAGGAGAGCAAGGAGCCAGCGCTAAGCATTGTGCGCTGCTCCCTGCTCTGTGCACATGTAGCTGCAGCACACATCGGGTAATTAACCCGATGTGTGCTGTAACTAGGAGAGCAGGGAGCCAGCGCTAAGCATTGTGCGCTGCTCCCTGCTCTGTGCACATGTAGCTGCAGCACACATCGGGTAATTAACCCGATGTGTGCTGTAACTAGGAGAGCAAGGAGCCAGCGCTCAGTGTGCGCTGCTCCCTGCTCTCTGCACGTGTAGCTCCGTGCAGTGGTAACCAAGGTAAATATCGGGTTGGTTACCCGATATTTACCTTAGTTACCAAGCGCAGCATCTTCCACGCGGCGCTGGGGGCTGGTCACTGGTTGCTGGTGAGCTCACCAGCAACTTGTGTAGCGACGCTCCAGCGATCCCTGCCAGGTCAGGTTGCTGGTGGGATCGCTGGAGCGTCGCAGTGTGACATCTCACCAGCAACCTCCTAGCAACTTACCAGCGATCCCTATCGTTGTTGGGATCGCTGGTAAGTTGCTTAGTGTGACTGCACCTTTAGTTAAATTGGAAAAAAAGAACCCTTTTATACACACTTCTCAGTGTAGAAAGGTTTCAATAATGAATAACACAAGTTAATCCTCACCTCTACATGTGTTTTGATAAGTGCTTTTGTATTAGTTATGATTATAATTCATTATATACAAAAGTACATTCAAGATGAGGGGATTTAATAGGAAAAAATATGTATAAGACATCCATTAGACTATAGTTGACCTAACTAAAATTACAATTTTAGCCAAGTAAATGTCCTACCTGAATAGCTTTTGGGTATATAAGGAGTTTACACTTGATTGGAAGAACATGTGTGACGCCCTGGACTAGCCAGGTAGTCACAGGTAGGCCCTTGCACAAACACCCATCCCATAACAAGGTAATAGCAGCCAACCTAAAAACCCTGAGTCACCCCTCTCAGGTCTTGACGTTCACACCAGGGGGGCGGAGCGCCACGCCCACCGAGGAGTTCGGATAGCCTGAGGCGGGAACAACACAGAGATCTGCTAGGGAGGAGAGGAGAGTAGTAGCAAAGTGTAAACGTTTGTCAGAGATCTGGGTCGTAGCCCGGATACCCTGTGACCAGGAGGCAGTCGGTGGTTGCCGCCTGCAGGAGTTGGGAAGATGGCTGGTTGAACCGTAAGGGACCGGGAAAGGTAAGTGGCCTGCCGGTACTGAACCGGGGAACCAGCTGGAAACCGGAGCACCAGGAGGGGTACTCAGACCCAGAACGAGGTCCAGAAGCCACTGGACCACGTCAAATTTACTGATTGAGGTCTGGACCTTAGGTCCTTTCCCGTCCCAAGACCCGAAAGACGGCAACAGCCCAGTGAGGGGGATAGAAAGCCACCGCACAGGCAGAGAGATCCCACAGGCCAGCGCCTGCGGGCAAACGGGTTCCCCGACACACATAAAGTCGGGGAGCGGACTACCGTCGCTGAGGCGTAGGCAGTCAAAATCTACAAAAACAAGGTGCAGGAGAAAGGCAGGAACCACCGAACCAGGTGGGGGACCAGACGCTGCCGGCTGCGGGCACCGACCACCATTCTTTTGGTTTACCAGAGACTCCGGTGTATCTATCATAGTGAGTACAACAGTGCCCTCGGGCTGCACACCGCACCGCACCAACACGCCCGCACCTCGCAACCACCGGGCCCCGGGACCATCACCCCCTGCCCACGGAGGGGTCAACACCAGGCTGCACAACACCGTCCCTGGGAGCCTAGTTAACGGCAGCGGTGGTGTCCACACTCACCACAACCCGTGGGTGGCGTCACGAACTTACATCCCTAAACACCACGGCCTCGGCGGTGAACCTCCCCACCGAAATCCCCTCACGTAACGCCAGCCTCCCTTCAGAGCGACGTGACCCCCGGGTGCCGGAGGCGCTCGAGCCACCCACCGAACGAGCCCGGACCCGAGCGGCTCGGCTGCGGCCGAGCGCGGGGCGGTACACATGTAGAACTGATTTCAGCAGGCACTACACTCATAAACATAGTAGTAGCACTCCCAGTGGAGATTAGATCAAGAATTATCTTGACTGAATACAACTAATTGGCTTTAATGTGCTTGATTTTCAGGAATATCACAGCTGGAAGTAGAAGTGTTCACTACAGGGTTATATAGTGTTATATGTAGTGATATGCATAATAATGAACTGTGTTCTAGCGTGTGCAAAAATAGAAAGATTAAGCTGAGCTTTAAAAATTAACTCTGTAAAAAAGTTTGCACTTCTAATCTCCTGTACCATGACCAGCTGACCACCACTATAGCAGAGTCTTCACCACATCTGACCAACGGATGTCATAGTATGGCGCCCTTGAGGCTTCAGGCGCCACAGGGGACTGCACCTCCATTAGGGTGTAATACTTATCCTGGGTCCAGAGAAGGTCGGTACCAGTTTCCACTGAAACACACACAGTAACAGTGGGTTGCCCTCCCCAATGGGGAACAGGCCAGGGTCGGGTCGCAGTAGGGGGTCATTACAGCAGTTGGGTTTACAGGATGCCATCGCACCAGGGGCTCCCTGATCCACTTAAATCGGGGACTCAGGGTCAGGGAAAAGCAACCACCAGGGGGAGTTAGGAGCACACAGTGGTAAGAGCGGGTTGACCTAGTGAGAGTAGTGAACCGGCCGGTGGCAGCAGCTGGGGGCAACAGCTTGGAACACACAACACAATTACAACAAGAAGGAGAGAACAGCCTATGACACAGAGCAGAGTGAACGTGCCGCGAGGAGCTCTGTGGGCCAAGGCGTTCAACATGGTCGCTGGGGAGAAGCAGGCAGCTGATTCCACAGAACCGGCGCTGTTGGGATACAGAACCCTAGGGCAGATATACTTCACGTTATCTACCAACTCTGCAAGGGTCATGGGAACAGCTAAGAAAGCCACCATACCTGTCCCACCGAGTCTGCAACCAAATAGCATACAGGATCCGGGGCTGAGGTCTTGGACCAGCCCCACATCGGAACCGCGCTATCAGCATACAGAACGGGACACTTTACTGACATCGGGATCCACAAGTGCTTCACGCCACGGTGGTCTAATACTTAGCGCATCAAAGGAGTAAGGGCCCATAGGCTGACACACACACACCAGACTTGACATTTCACGGATCCGGGATCGGCTGGAGCCCATCGTGGTGGAGAACGGTACTCTGTGGCAGCACCTAAACTACTTGTGAGTAAAAGACCTGCAACCGCAGCCCCTGTCTCTGCCTCTTCTTTACCGTTGCCATCGCCCAGCGCTGCAGCACCAACGGGGACTACCACCACCCCCGTCCATCCTCCATCATCCTCCCGGGGTAATCCCGCTCCGCCTGTGGGGAGCGACACCATCCCAGCTATAGCCATTACCATCAACCCCGGAGAGCAGCACCCGCAGCGGCGGCCAATCCCTGGCCGCCGACCACAGGTGACGTTACAATTTAAAAAGACTTTCCTCACAGTCACTACCACCCCCATCCTCCATCCTAACTCACGTTCGCCGCCTTCCCTCCTTCTGTACGTCTCAGGGTCACAAAACTGGGCAAGGCCAGCCCGTAACGATGCAGAGGATCTGGACGCCTGGCCCGGCTGCATTTCAGGTGAAAACCCCTCGACCCCGTCGTGTTACAACAGCTGCAGTGAACCAACTGTCAGAATGTCACAGACTGATTAAATTATATTATGTGGAATTCAAAGTTAGGACAGGGAAACAGATGGGGGTGGTGATACTCACCCTAAATGGTGTATTCATGTAGTTAAGAGCCTATCCCTTTTCTGTTTGTCATAGGGGTGGGTTAATCAACCTCATCTGTTAGGAAGGGAATTATTTTGACAGGCATGAATAAGAAGAAGGGAAATGTTAAAGTAAGTAAGGATTTAAAAATCTTTAAGCCTTCAAAAAATAAAGTTTATAAGGGGCAAGAGTCCACTCTTTATACAAAGAACTGCTTGCTGGGGTGGTTGGCTAAGCTGCATGGATTCTGGGAGTGTCTGCATTTATTATGAAGTTATGTATTCTACTATTTGCAATTATGTAAGAAATGCCTAAATTTATGCATGATATGCCCATATTTCCAAGGGCTGCTAAAGAGATGATTCTCATTAAAATCATTTGGAGAGCTTTGGAAATTACATGCCTGTGTATTTCTTTCATTCTCACCGGCGCCGTAGAATGAATCCCAGAAACTTTTAATTGACGTGAGAGTTACTTAACAGAAGAAAACCTCTCCTGCATCCTCACCATAAAATTAAGGGTCAGAAATATGCAAAGAAAATCTAAACAAGTCTGATGCATTTTGAAAACAAATCCTATGGAACAATGAGGTTAAAATAGAACCTTTTGGCCATAATGATCAAAGGCATGTGTGGAGAAAAAAAAGGCACAGAATTTTAGGAAAAGAACATAACCACAACCATTAACCCCTTAATAAAATTACATCCTAGCAGTCATAGTGTTAATGCTGCGATCAGCATGCAGGTCAGCTGATTTCTACAGCTGACATGTGTGCCTGCCAGGCACGAGTGGAATCGCATTCTGCTCATGCCTTTTAACCCCTTAAATGGGGCTGTCAATATGTCACAGCGCCATTATAATAGCGATCGTATTATAACTTTACTCACAGGCCTCCACTAGAAGTCACGTGATGTGATCACAAGGATCCGGTGGTTGTCATGGTAGCACAGGGTCATGTGATGACTCTTGTGTTCACGTGACTCAGGTCCTGTAAGAAACAGCCGAATACTGGCTGTTACAAGAGATGATCATTTCTCCCGGTCTGAGCGGTCCTTAAAGTCCTCTAGGGGAACTAGTAAAATTTAAAAAAAAGTTTAAAAAAAGTTTTGAAAAATTAAAAAAAATATAAAATCCTAAAAGTTCAAATCACCCCCCATTTGCACCATTAAAAATTAAAGGTTTAAAAAAATAAAGAATATACACATATTTGGTATCGCCAAGTTCAGAAATGGCTGAACTATCAAAATATAAAATCAATTCATCTGATTGGTAAACAGCATAGAGGCAAAAATAAATTCAAACACCAAAATTACATTTTTGGTCTCCACAAATTTTGGACAAAATGTAATAACAGGCAATCAAAATGTATCATCTGCGCCAAAATGGTACCGTTAAAAACGTCAGCTTCAGACACAAAAAAATAAGCTATCACTGAGCCATAGATCCCGAAATATGAGAACGATATGGGTCACGGAAAATGGCGCAAAATGTCTGCACTTTTTGTGGACAAAATTCTAATTTTTTTTAACCCCTTAATAAAAGTAAACCTATTTATGTTTGCTGGCCACGAACTCACATCAAACTCAGGCATCACAATAACATATCAGTTTTACCATATAGTGAACATGGGGAATAAAATATCTAAAAAAACAATAGTGCAATCGCATTTTCTTTGCAATTTTTCCACATTTGGAATTTGTTTTGCTGTTTTCCAGTACACTATATGGTAAAACACATGGTTTCATTGAAAAATACAGCTCATTCCGTAAAAAATGAGCCTTCACTGGACCATATTGACTGAAAAATAGAAAAGTTACGTCTCTCAGAAGAAGAATGGTAAAAAAAAGCGGAAAGTGCAAAATCGGCCGGTCGTGAAGGGGTTAAGTATGGGGATGGATCAATCATGCCTTGGGGTTGTGTTGCAGCCAATGGCACTAGGAAAATTTCATGGCTAGTGGGAAGAATGGTTTCAATGAAATTTCAACAAATTCTTGATGCAAACATAACACCATCTGTAAAAAGGCTGAAGTTGAAAAGAGGATGGCTTCTCCAAAACATATGGATAATAATCCGAAACACACATCAAAATCCACAATAGATGACATCAAAAGGTGCAAGCTGAAGGTTTTATAATGGCCGTCACAGTCCCCTGATCTAAATATCATTGAAAATCTGTGGCAAGACCTCAACAATGCAGTGCATGCAAGACAAGCCAGGAGTCTCACAGAACTGGAAGACGCCTCCAAGGAAGAATGGATGAAAATACCTCAAACAAGAAATGAAAGACTCTTGGCTGCTATAAAAAGTATTTACAAGCTATGATACTTGCAAAAGGGGGGCTACTAGGTACTAACCATACAGGGTGCCCAAACTTTGTGTCTGCCCAGTTTCCTTTTTTGTTAATTTAAAAATGTAAAAAATATGAAAATAAATTTGTTTTTCCCTAAAATACAAAATAAATGTGTCATCTTTAACTGTATGCCTTTCAACTTTCTTAACTGTTCATAATAACAGTAATTCTGACTTGGGGTGCCCAAACTTTTGCGTGCCACTATATATTTTTGCACATCTTTAACACATTAAAAAAAACATTAATTTCACTGTCAAGCATTTTGTCTGGTATGTGTTGTCACCCATGTAACATGGATGTCACATGGGTGACACATACATACACAGATGACCCCATGGATGGGTCAAAATGGAACGTACCACATTTTTTTTAATAAATGTGTAAAGGAGTCCTAAAAGTGAGCAGTGCCATACTGAGATCTTTGGAAGGCAGATGAACTAATCATCAGGAGTTGAAGAATTGTCTTTATTTATTTTTCATGCAGTTGATCATCCGGTATAAGAGCTAGGGAGGCTTTATACCAAATAAGTGCATTCCTTTTGTGTATTTTTGTTTTTACACGCAGTGGGGAAAATAAGTATTTGATACACTGCCAATTTTACAAGTTTTTCCACCTACAAATAATGGAGAGGTCTGTAATTTTTATTCTTCAACTGTGAGAGGCAGCATCCTCCTAAAAAGTCCCAAAAAAATCACAATGTGTGAGTTTTAAATAATTAACTTGCATTTTATTGCATGAAATAAGTATTTGATCACCTACCAACTAGCAAGAATTCTGTCTCTCATGACCTGTTATGTTGTCTTTAAGAAGCCCTCCTACTCTGAAGTCATTACCTGTATAAATTTATGAATTGCCCCTGTTTGAACTTGTTTCCTGTATAACAAACGCCTGTCCACACACTCCATCTACTCCCATATGGCCAAGACCGAAGAGCTGTCTAAGTACACTAAAGACAAAATTGTAGAACTGCACAAAGCTCGAATGGGTTACAGGACAATAGGTAAGCAGCTTGGTGGGAAGGCGCAATTATTAGAAAATGGAAAAAAATCAGAAGATGACTTTCAATATTATTCGATCTGGGGCTCCTTGCAAGTTCCTGATGATTGGTGGGACCACAGTCTCAAAGATTACTATTAGTAACACACTACGTTGGTGTGATTGAAATCCTGTAATTCATGCAAGGTCCTCCTGCTCACGCTTGCACTTGTCCAAGTCCGTTTGAAATTTACCAATGACCAGATGATCCAGAGGAGGCATGGAGAAGGTCATGTGGTCAGATCAGACCAAACTAGAACTTTTTGGTATCAACTCCACTCGTCATCTTTGGAGGAAGAAGAAGAATGATTACAACCCCAAGAACACCATCCCAAATGGGAAGTATCATACTTTGAAGGTGATTTTCTGAAAAGTGGACCGGTCGACTGCACTATATTGAAGGGAGGATGGATGGGGTCATCTAACGCAAGATTTTGACCAACAATCTTCTTCCCTCAGTAAGTGCCTGATTTTCACTTTTTTCTTTATTTCTACTTTTTTTTTTACCCAAGTTGCTGGATCTGAATCATTACCCAGAGTTCCCTGAGAATTCTGGGCCCAGGTTTGGTACTTGGATATGTGTCGCCCCCACGTCAGCAGCCGGGCTGCTCGGATCCGGATCCGCGGTGGCTCGAGGGGCGTCCGGACCCGGGGGTCGTGCGGCCACTCAAATAAAGGGGGTATTTACAGGGTATTGTATATTTAAAGTTTGTGACGCCACCCGTGGTGTGTGGTAAGGTGGGGTACCACCGCTGCCATTGGGGAGTACCCGGGGTGATGACGGGGGCAGCCAGGTGTTGCGACCCTCCACGGCTACGGGGGATGCCCCGAGACTTGGTGATGGAGTTGGGAAGTGCCGTTGGGGGTGAAAGGGTAAGTTGTGTACTCACTCAGTCCATAAAGCTAACACCGACAACTTGGTAAACCAAAGTTCTGGACACCGCTGTCGCCGAGGGCAACTAGTTTGGGTCCCCTCCCCAATGGTGTTGCCTGATGATCTGTGACCTTCTCCCTGGCACTTAGTTTACTTCTTAGTTGGCCCTGGTAGCATAAAACTAATCGGGTCCCGCTCCCCAGTGTGGCTAACTGTGGGAGCTTCCTCTCAGGGTTCACGCTTGGGATTTTCTGGACTGTTTTTGTGGAAATTCCTATCCCCCTCGATGCGCTAGTACCCTGATTTTAGAGCGGGTGGAGAGCGGATCTTAAAGGCTCTGTTCTTGTCGGGTAAATTGTCAGGTTGCCTGAAGCAACTCCCTGATCTAGGGTCCACGTACCCCGTTGAGCCCTGGACCCAGCCCGGTGATGGTACAAGGCCGCCTGACACTCCTGACTCCCCCATACCAACCCCCCAAGTGGGCAACCCTATTCCACTCAGGCCGTCCACTGGTGTGTCTGGTGGGTGTGGTGCAGAGTTTTCCTAGGATTTTGATTAGCTGGTTTTGGCAACACCACAAGTTGGGGAACCGTAACCAAGGAGGAGGTGGATATTGCACAGAAGGGCAGATTGCACAATACCCTGTGATGACCTGATAGGCCAGGGCATCACAGATACTTTTGAACCCAAATGGATCTGGACTTTTACAGTCCAGGTCCGCCCATCACTACTGGTGATACCTTCACACCACGCGATGCGTGTGTATCTCCTCCATATACTCCTTAATGGACATTTTCCCATCCCTGCCAGCAATAGGGCATAACGCTGTATCATGTCACATAGATTGACTTCTTGTCAACTACAACCAAGAAATCTAGTAAATGATAGTGGCAGAAACATTGTAACTGCCTTGCAATTGGTCAAAATACTCATGCTCATTTAACAGTAGATGTTCTCAATTTGTGTTCATTGTCAAAAGAGTGTGTGCACTTAAACCATGCGAAGAATTGCAGAGAGTTGTTAACTGAACAATAGTCGGATTAACGAAATTGCAATATGATGGAATTCATAACTAGAGATGAGCGAACCGGTCGTGGTTCGGCTCGAGTTCGGTTCGCCGAACGTAGGTCTCGTTCGAGTTCGGTTCGGCGAACCGCTCGAACCGCTTAGGAAAGAATGGGAGGCAATCACAAACACATAAAAACACCTAGAAAACACCCTCAAATGTGTCCAAAAGGTGACAAACAACTCACAACACAACACAAACACATGGGAAAGTGACAAGAACAAATTCTCATGCGAAAACAAAACAGCGTTACGAGGAAAAAGAGGAGGAGACACAGATATATGAGTATATGCAAGGGAACATCGATGCCATTACTGTGCAACTTGAGCCTTGCTCATTTTAGGCTTCCAATCTGGATAAATTGCCTGAGCTCGCCACGTACGCCTTGGGGATCTTGTCGTGTCCTGCAGCCAGCGTTCTCTCGGAACCTGTCTTCAGTGCTGCTGGGGTCTGCTGAAAGATAAGCACATGCGTCTGTCCACTGACAATGTGGACATGGCTCTCAGAGGACTTTTCTTCCCCTGGGTCATCCACGGGAGGCGAAAGGCACGTGTATTTTTGAGAGTGCTTCATGCAAAGCATCTTTTTCATTTTGAAAAGGGGGATCAACTGATCCCAGTCAAGTGGGGTGTGTGTGGCCCAATTATTGGAAACGAGGGAGAATGTGGTTGGAGCCCCCCCCTGTGTTTCTAAAAGAACCAAGATGAACAAGTAATGGCTCTCAGAGGACTTTTCTTCCCCTGGGTCATCCAGGGGAGGCGAAAGGCATACGTATTTTTGAGAGTGCTTCATGCAAAGCATCTTTTTCATTTTGAAAAGGGGGGTCAACTGATGCCAGTCAAGTGGGGTGTGTGTGGCCCAATTAGTGGCAACGAGGGAGACTGTGGTTGGAGTCCCCTCGCTGTGTTTCTAAAAGAACCAAGTTGAATAAGTCATGGCTCTCAGAGGACTTTTCTTCCCCTGGGTCATCCAGGGGAGGCGAAAGGCATGCATATTTTTGAGAGTGCTTCATGCAAAGCATCTTTTTCATTTTGAAAAGGGGGGTCAACTGATGACAGTCAAGTGGGGGGGGTGTGGCCCAATTAGTGGCAACGAGGGAGACTGTGGTTGGAGTCCCCTAGCTGTGTTTCTCAAAGAACCAAGATGAACAAGTCATGGTTCACAGAGGACTTTTCTTCCCCTGGGTCATCCAGGGGAGGCGAAAGGCACGCGTATGTTTGAGAGTGCTTCATGCAAAGCATCTTTTTCATTTTGAAAAGGGGGGGCAACTGATGGCAGTCAAGTGGGGTGTGTGTGACCCAATTAGTGGCAACGAGGGAGACTGTGGTTGGAGTCCCCTCGCTGTTTTTTACATGATTTTCGAAGTGCATGACATGCCTAAGAGGTTTAGTTTCAGCATCTCAAAATTGTTGGCTACAGAAAGGCTGCCTTTACACCCTTTTGTCACCGAGGATTTTCGAGACCTTATGCCCATTGCAGTGCCCAAAGAGCCGATGGCCATTTGCCACTCCTTCTCCAAGAAAGGGGTGCCCGCGCTAACACAGCAGGTCGCACACAACATCACCGCTTCTTTGAGAAACTCTGTGTGTGACAGGGTGCATTTCACCACAGATACTTGGAACAGTAAGCATGGACAGGGGCGTTACATGTCGCTGACTGGGCACTGGGTAACTATGGTGATAGATGGAGAAGTGTCTGCTGTACAAGTCTTTCCATCCCCACGAGTTGTGTGTTTCAATCCTTCCTCTGTATGTACAAGTTCCTCCACTGCTTCTGCCTCATCAACCTCGTGTTGTTCCTGCACCTCAGCCCAAACCCTGTATGATCAGGCCACCCTTCTTTGTAACTGCGCCCAAGGAATCCCACACACCTCCTTACTATGCTGGCAGCAGAGCTCAAGGCCATCAGGCGGTCAAATGTTTACTTTGAAATGTAGGGGAAATGTGAGACACCGCTGAGGAGTTGTGGACGGTTAGCTCTGTAGAGTGAGACCGAGTTTCATCAATGGTTGTCTCCACTCAACCAGCAGTCAGGGAATGCCGGGTGCGACAATGATGCTAAACAGTCTGCGGCCCTTCTTCAGGGCAATGTGACACACGTGCCTTGTATGGCTCACATGTTGAATCCGAATCTCCAGCAATTTTTAAAACACTATCCCGGCCTACATGTCCTTCTGTTGAGGGCACGGTGTAACGCCTGCCTGGATCGACACACTCAAACGGGCTGTAAAGGATAGGCTAGAGGGAACCCACTCACCAAGCTGGACCCCCAGAACCCTGAAACCCTTTAACCCCTATACAGTGATTTTGAATGACACAGGGCCCAAGTTGATCAATACCTGTGGAAGGCTGCAGTTCCAGAGAATAGTAGTCATGCAGGGTCAAAACATTAATTGAGGAAGAGGAACAGAATGGGATGGCCAGGACTTAATCAGAAAACAAGCAGAGGTGGAATGCAAATCGGCCAACGAGGTACCTAAACAGCAAGCAGAAAAAGTAGTCAGGTAACAAGCACACAAACTCATAAAACTAAACTGGGGGTAACAGTAACCAGAGGTTCATACCTATGTCTGGCAGTGGTCTTCAGACAGGAGGGGCCTAAAAAAGGGTGTTGTGTCTTCCCATTGGTTGTAGCTGAATGATGGTACTTCATCTGTGAGATACCCACCACCTGCATTCAGCCATTGGTTCTGCATATGTCAAGGTAACGCAGCCCAGTGGGTGAGCATAACCTGCGTCCACCTGCGCCGCTGGCACCAGGTGCCAGGAGGGTGTAATGCAGAGGTGCTAGAAATAGCTTGGCACCAGTGTGGCACACATGGAGTACAACAGCCACTTTTTGGATGCCACTAACTGGCAGCATTTTTTGCTATTATTATAGCTTATTAAAAACAGAGCAGGAGGGTGCAATGCAGAGGTGCTGCAAATATCTTTGCACCAGTGGGACAATAATGAAGTCCAACAGCCACTTTTAGGATGCCACTAAGTTTCCTCAGTGTTTGCTAGTATAATGGCTTAGTAACAATGAGCTTGAGTGTGCAATGCAGAGGTGCTGCAAATAGATTTGCACTAGTGGGACACTAATGGAAGTCCAACAGCCACTTTTAGGATGCCACTAAGTTTCCTCAGTGTTTGCTAGTATAATAGCTTAGTAAAAATGAGTTTGAGTGTGCAATGCAGTGGTGCCGCAAATAGATTTGCACCAGTGGGACAATAATGAAGTCCAACAGCCACTTTTAGGATGCCACTAAAGGTCCAGTCACACTAAACAACTTACCAGCGATCCCAACAACGATAGGGATCGCTGGTAAGTTGCTAGGAGGTTGCTGGTGAGATGTCACACTGCGACGCTCCAGCGATCCCACCAGCAACCTGACCTGGCAGGGATCGCTGGAGCGTCACTACACGAGTTGCTGGTGAGCTCACCAGCAACCAGTGACTAGCCCCCAGCGCCGCGTGGAAGATGCTGCGCTTGGTAACTAAGGTAAATATCGGGTAACCAACCCGATATTTACCTTGGTTATCAGCGCACGCAGCTACACGTGCACAGAGCAGGGAGCAGCGCACACTGAGCGCTGGCTCCCTGCTCTCCTAGTTACAGCACACATCGGGTTAATTACCCGATGTGTGCTGCAGCTGAATGTGCACAGAGCAGGGAGCAGCGCACAATGCTTAGCGCTGGCTCCCTGCTCTCCTAGCTACAGCACACATCGGGTTAATTAACCCGATGTGTCCTGCAGCTACATGTGCACAGAGCAGGAGCCGGCATTGACAGAGAGAGCGGCGGAGGCTGGTAACAAAGGTAAATATCGGGTAACCAAGGACAGGGCTTCTTGGTTACCCGATGTTTACTGTGGTTACCAGCCTCCGCAGAAGCCGGCTCCTGCTGCCTGCACATTTAGTTGTTGCTGTCTCGCTGTCACACACAGCGATCTGTGCTTCACAGCGGGACAGCAACAACTAAAAAATGGCCCAGGACATTCAGCAACAACCAACGACCTCACAGCAGGGGCCAGGTTGTTGCTGAATGTCACACACAGCGACATCACTAGCAACGTCACAAAAGTTGTTCATTAGCAGCGATGTTGCTAGCGATATTGCTTAGTGTGACGGGGCCTTACGTTTCCTCAGTGTTTGCTATTATAATGGCTTAGTAACAATGAGCTTGAGCATGCAATGCAGAGGTGCTGCAAATAGATTTGCACTAGTGGGACACTAATGGAAGTCCAACAGCCACTTTTAGGATGCCACTAAGTTTCCTCAGTGTTTGCTAGTATAATGGCTTAGTAACAATGAGCTTGAATGTGCAAAGGGCAGGAGGGTACAGTGGCCGGGTTGTGGGTCAGTGTAGAGGAAAGGAAGCCTCACTTTCTATCCCTCCTAATGGTGAAATGCAGCAAGGAACTCCCTGACCTTAGCTACACAGACGCTCTTATCTGTAGCTGTTAAAACCTCTTTCCACGGACCTGACTGTCACCTACGGCTCTGGTCCTGCTGTTATTTGCCCTTACAAGGGCTGAAAGAAACTTCTATCCCTATTCTGTATAGCACTGTGTGTAGAGCGTACACAGCAGTATCGGAGACAGGAGCTGCACCTGCGTTGACTGACACCCAGACGCAGAAGGCAGATAATGGCGTCCAGATGGGCAGATGCCCGTATTTATAATGCAGGGACATGTGACATGGACATCCTATCACACATGCCGTTGCTTCTCTGGCTAAAAGTCCACTTAGCTGTGTGTGTTTCTGGGATGGGATTGGCTGACATGCTGGCCCGCCGGTTATTGAGGCAACACCATTCCACTTCTTAGGCGGGCTTGGCATGCCAATGCTGCGATGTCGCACGCGATAGTCCCCGCCCCTGTCGCAGGTACGATATCTTGTGATAACTGGCGTAGCGAAAATTATCACTACGCCAGCTTCACATGCACTCACCTGCCCTACGACCGTCGCTCTGGCCGGCGACCCGCCTACTTCCTAAGGGAGCTGGTCGTGCGGCGTCATAGCGACATCACACGGCAGGCGGCCAATAGCGGCGGAGGGGCGGAGATGAGCAGGATGTAAACATCCCACCCACCTCCTTCCTTCCGCATAGCCGCCGGCGGCAGGTAAGCTGATGTTCCTCGCTCCTGCGGCGTTATACACAGCGATGTGTGCAGCCACAGGAGCGAGGAACAACATCGTACCTGTTGCGGCAGCATAATTATGAAAAAGTCGGAGCCTGCAACGATGATACGATAACGACGCTTTTGCGCTCGTTAATCGTATCATATAGCATTTACACATTACGATCTCGAAAGTGACGCCGGAAGTGCGAAAGTGCGAAGTGCAAAATTTGACCCCACCGACATCGCACGTGCGATGTTGCAACGTGCAAAGCCGCCCTAAGTCACATAATCCTTACCTAACCTGAAGTTGTGTTTTGGGTTATTGTACTGTTGCAACAAAAATTATGGTCCCTATAAGTGCAAAGCAGATGGATTGGTGTTTGATAACAAAATGCTGTGGTAGCCATGCTGGGTACAGGCCTTTAATTTTGAATAAGCATTCGCACAAGCACCCCCAGATCATCACACCTCCTCCTCTATACTTCATGGTGACCTCCACACACATGGAAAAAATCCACTCACCTTTTCTATATCTCATAAAGACATGATGGTTAGAATAAAATATCTCTAATTTTTACTCACTGACCCCAGTACAGATTTCCACTGATCTAATGTCCAGTCCTTGTGTTGCTTGGCCTTTACAATTGTCTTCATCTTTGTTGTCTCAGTAGGGACTTCTTTGTAGCAATTCATCCACATATGTCTGCTTCTTCCAGTCTCCTTTGGATGGTTGCTCTTGATTTGTGTCTGCTACTTGATGTTGATGCATCATTTATGAGGACTGTTATCTGAGGTGGTCACAATTTAGGGTTTCTGAGGATGGTAAATCTGATAAACTTATCCTCTGAGCAGACGTCATTCCTGGTCTTTCTCCTCGGCTGGTCATTTTGAGAGCCAGTTTCATCATAGAGATTGATGGTTTTCACAACTCCACTTGAGAATATGTGACGCCCTGGCCTATTAGGTCATCACAAGTGTGCCGTGCAATCTGCCCTTCTGCATAGTACCCGTTCCTTCTTGGTTACAGGTCCTGTCCCTTTGGTGTTGCTAAGAACAGGTATACACAAATCCTGAGGAACACTCTGCACCACACCCACCAGACACCCATTGGGCGGCCTGAGGGGAATAGGGCCACCCAGATAGAGGGATGGTAGAAGGAGGGCCAGAAGTGTCAAAGAGTAGTCAGAAAGTGTCAGTGAGCCGTGACAGGAAGAGGTTTCGCTGCGGAGCTGGGCTCCTGTACCCGTCCCAGGTGCCAGACGTTGGCCTGGCCTGGAAGGAGCTGGAACTCCGGTCACAGGGGGTATTGACAGGGGGCACGATACTGCCATGGAGGGCAGTTCGGCGACCTTGTGCTACAACCGGGAAGGGGCCAGGGCACGACGGGGTACGTGGACCCTAGGCTGGGAAGTAGCTTCACGCAGCCCAGTAATTCACCCGATGAGGATGGAGTCTTCACGACCCGTTCTCCACCAGCTCCAAAATCGGGGTATGCCTAACAAAAATTTTGCAATTCTTTCCACATTTTCTGTTGTTTTTCAGCCCGAGGACGTGCTGGGATTCGCTGTGGGGGAGTGTGGCGCCCCTGAGGCTTCCGTCGCCACAGGAACATTGCACCCCATCCAGCGGTGTGATGTACCATTTTGGGTGAGGAAAGGAGTGAACGCCCGTCCCCAGGCAAATCTACACAACACCCATTGTTAGGTACACACTGGGACCAGGGATAGTGGCAGCAACCCTCCCATGTTGCATGCTGGGAGGGGCCGAAAGACCCATCCCTGCTCCTATAGGGTACAGCTTAGGAACTGGGGAGGTGGGAGGAGCCACCAGAGAGCAGACAGAGAAAGGAAGGTCAAGTGTAGGGAGTTGAAGTCGGGGAGAAGAAGGAGGAGGAGGTCTGCGGGAGGCAGAGGAGAAGGGGAAGAAGAAAGAAGGCTCTAGTCAGACAGGAGCTAAGGAAAGAAAGAGACGCTTCCTGGTGAAGATCCTGGGACTCAGAGGGTCCAGGTGACACCAAGCAGGGAACGAAGGGATTCCAGGGCCACGGATAGCTTGTGAGCTGTGGTGGCCTGTTCCACAAGAACATCGGTGGAGGGATCAAGCTGCAACAGGGGACGGTCCCTAGAAACAGAAGGAGTGAAAAATCATCTCCAACAGTAAAAACCGAGGCCCAGGGAAAGCTGCAAACTCCCTGGGCCACAACCCACAGCAGAACCTCTAGAAAGGGGGCAAGTAACCGACAGGCGAGCTCCCAGCCTGGAGGCTGTAGTGGAGGCCGAGCAGGTTCATCCTAAAAGAGCTAGGCTTAAGGAGACAGCTGAAGACAGAGACACTTTAGAGAGAAGGGTACCGGTTTTCATTCCAGAAATCACCCAGAAACGGCGGAGGTCCCTGACAGTGGGTTCCAGCCGTCCGAAGGCACCAGTGTGCACCTACCAGGAAGTGTGAGTAAAGATCTTGGAATTGCACCCTCCGGTGTTGTCTCTGTTATTTCATCTGCATAGCCTTCCATTACACCATAGACTCTCCCGAGCACCAACAGTGTCCCCGGGGTATTGCTCCACCTGTGGGGAGCAGTACCATCTTTGCTGCCATTCCATCACCCCGGAGGCCTCATACAGCAGCGGCGGCTTAATAGCCGCATACCACAGGTGGCGTCACGACAACCATAAACTTTATACTGCAGCCATATTTAATTGACACCCACCAGGGCCACGGAGTCGGGCCCTGCCACCACTGACGACCCCCGGATTAGTCCGGCCTGGCACCGGGTGTCCCATAGCCCTGGGGTGGGCGAGTCATATGCCCTGAACGGACGACAGCAGGCATCGGTAGTGCTCGGGCAGCTGACCGGCGCGGCTGAACTGGAAGTAAAGACCTGGACTGAGGCGGATCAGACCTCAGTAACCGCCATTTTTCAAAGATTGGGAGCTGAATTTGAAACCCACACAGAAGCAGAGTTACGGATGAGGTTTTACAGCTGCAAGCAACGACCCCAAGACAGCATTAGGGACTACGCCTTAAGGTTGCAGGCAGTGCTGCGGACCCTGAGACTGAGTAATGACATCGGAGAGCCAGAGGGAAATAGAATGCTAGTGGAGCAATTCCTGCAAGGCCTTGAGTCAGTAGAGGCCCGCAAGCAGCTACGGATGTGGACCCTGGAACACCCTGCTTTGGACCTTGTTACTTTGAAAGAACGGGCGATTAAGGCCCTGCAGCCCCCAGAAACTCCTGATTCCCCACTCCCAGCTTGGCAAGTGGATGCATCCCCGTTACAAGTGAGGAAACCTGCGTTAGACCCGCCTGAACCAGCCCTTTTAACAACGTCCGGGGCTGGAACCAGCGATTTGTCTACCCAAGTACAGCAGCTAACCAGAGATGTTGCCCGGATCCTGGAGGCCATGCAATTAAAGTCCAAGGCCCCCTCGTCAAGGGAGATCCAATTGGCCGACTGCTCAGAGGACGTCCCCTGGATGAGGAAGTGGACCTCATCATACAATGGACGGAGCGGCGACCGGTACAGCCCACCTGTCTGTTACAAGTGCAGCAAGACCGGCCACTACGCAAAAAGCTGTCCTTTAAATGGGCAACCCCTGGGGCCAAGGGCCAATCCCCAGGAATAAATTGCCAAGGCCCAGCAGATTGGAGAGACCGGTATGTAGGGGGACGGCCTATCGCTTCTATTACCCTGGATGGGATCCCGACCTCTGCACTCCTTGATACCGGCTCCCAGGTAACAACTATTCCTTATGTACTATACAAGAAGTTCTGGCTGGATGACGACTTGACCCCGCCAGACGACGGCCTGACTATCTATGCTGTCAACGGGTTACCTGTGACTCAAATTGGGTTCAAGGAGGTGACCATTAAGGTGGGCCGTGTAGAGTAAAGGGCCATTTACATGCTGCGACATCGCTAACGATTTATCGTCGGGGTCACGGTGTTTGTGACGCACATCCGGCATCGTTAGCGACATCTCAGCGTGTGAGACGTACGAGCGACCTTCAACGATCGGAAAAGTGGTACAAATCGTCGGTTTTGGAGAGGTCGTTCATTTACCAAAAATCGTTGCTGCTGCAGGTACGATGTTGTTCGTCATTCCTGCAGCACCACACATCGCTACGTGTGACAACGCAGGAACGACGAACATCTCCTCACCTGCGTCCACCGGAAAAGAAGGAAGGAAGGAGGTGGGCGGGATCTTCCGCCCGCTCATCTCCGCCCCTCCGCTTCTATTAGACGGCTGTCGTGTGACGTCGCTGTGATGCCACACGAACCACCCCCTTAGAAAGGAGGCGGTTCGCCGGCCAGAGCGACGTTGCAGGGAAGGTAAGTATGTGTGACGGGTGTTAGCGATGTTGTGCGCCACGGGCAGCGATTTGCCCGTGTTGCACAACCGATGGGGGCGGGTACGCTCGCTAGCGATATCGATACCGATATCGTAGCGTGTAAAGTACCCTTTAGTCCAGCAAGGCCTTATTGTAGTCCAAAATGACCCTAGTGATCGGAACCCGAAGATCATTTTAGTAACAAATGTGATAGGAAATTGCATGGGTGAGGTGTTGTTTTTGCTTCAACAGCTGTCTGAGACTGCAGGGGCAGGGCATCAGAGAGTCCTGCAATGTGAGATCCGAGCCCTCCTGCAGCGGCAACAGGTAAATCTCTCTGGAGGTGAGATAGGTGGTGTACTGGATATGATAATGGATGTGGCTCCTCTAGTGGTACCCCCAAGAAGTGAAATGTTGATCTGGTGCAGGGTAGCTGTAGGCTCCCGGGGACAGGACTACCAGGCAGTGGTAGAGCCCCTGCCCTCAGAGCATTGGCCTACAGTGTTCACGGCCAGAGGAGTAGTCTATGTCCAGAAAGGGAGGGTGCCCGTTCGAGTACTCAACTGTGGGGAGGAGGAAGTTACACTGCCCAGGAATGCCACCATAGCCATTAAGGAATAACGTTTGGAACTCCATTCTATGTCTGAACTGGGTGCAAAAAACCTAAAAAACATCACTATGGGGAGATAAGGTATGCACACCAGTGACTATGGAAGGGGAATACATGGAATAGCAGAAACTGCTGTGTGAATACTGACATGAAAAATTCAATAGCTATGTGTAAGAATGAAATGTGAAAAATGGAACCTGCATTACTGCCATGAATATATGAATAAAGAGAAATTTAGCTACTGAATTGATCAATGCAGAAGAGCCCCAACACTACGCCAAAGTATTTCTCTACGTTGGGGTCCCTAGCTTGTGTGTGTCCTCTCATGCAGTTAAAAAACTTACCGTGTATGGGACGCTGAGACCCAGGCTATATATACGATGTGGATTGGCAATAGGTGTGTAAGGGGAGGGTTCACAAACGAAAAACTACTAACATTAAGGAATAACGTTTGGAACTCCATTCTATGTCTGAACTGGGTGCAAAAAACCTAAAAAACATCACTATGGGGAGATAAGGTATGCACACCAGTGACTATGGAAGGGGAATACATGGAATAGCAGAAACTGCTGTGTGAATACTGACATGAAAAATTCAATAGCTATGTGTAAGAATGAAATGTGAAAAATGGAACCTGCATTACTGCCATGAATATATGAATAAAGAGAAATTTAGCTACTGAATTGATCAATGCAGAAGAGCCCCAACACTACGCCAAAGTATTTCTCTACGTTGGGGTCCCTAGCTTGTGTGTGTCCTCTCATGCAGTTAAAAAACTTACCGTGTATGGGACGCTGAGACCCAGGCTATATATACGATGTGGATTGGCAATAGGTGTGTAAGGGGAGGGTTCACAAACGAAAAACTACTAACATTAAGGAATAACGTTTGGAACTCCATTCTATGTCTGAACTGGGTGCAAAAAACCTAAAAAACATCACTATGGGGAGATAAGGTATGCACACCAGTGACTATGGAAGGGGAATACATGGAATAGCAGAAACTGCTGTGTGAATACTGACATGAAAAATTCAATAGCTATGTGTAAGAATGAAATGTGAAAAATGGAACCTCCATTACTGCCATAAATATATGAATAAAGAGAAATTTAGCTACTGAATTGATCAATGCAGAAGAGCCCCAACACTACGCCAAAGTATTTCTCTACGTTGGGGTCCCTAGCTTGTGTGTGTCCTCTCATGCAGTTAAAAAACTTACCGTGTATGGGACGCTGAGACCCAGGCTATATATACGATGTGGATTGGCAATAGGTGTGTAAGGGGAGGGTTCACAAACGAAAAACTACTAACATTAAGGAATAACGTTTGGAACTCCATTCTATGTCTGAACTGGGTGCAAAAAACCTAAAAAAGAGAGGAGAGGACACACACAAGCTAGGGACCCCAACGTAGAGAAATACTTTGGCGTAGTGTTGGGGCTCTTCTGCATTGATCAATTCAGTAGCTAAATTTCTCTTTATTCATATATTCATGGCAGTAATGCAGGTTCCATTTTTCACATTTCATTCTTACACATAGCTATTGAATTTTTCATGTCAGTATTCACACAGCAGTTTCTGCTATTCCATGTATTCCCCTTCCATAGTCACTGGTGTGCATACCTTATCTCCCCATAGTGATGTTTTTTAGGTTTTTTGCACCCAGTTCAGACATAGAATGGAGTTCCAAACGTTATTCCTTAATGTTAGTAGTTTTTCGTTTGTGAACCCTCCCCTTACACACCTATTGCCAATCCACATCGTATATATAGCCTGGGTCTCAGCGTCCCATACACGGTAAGTTTTTTAACTGCATGAGAGGACACACACAAGCTAGGGACCCCAACGTAGAGAAATACTTTGGCGTAGTGTTGGGGCTCTTCTGCATTGATCAATTCAGTAGCTAAATTTCTCTTTATTCATATATTCATGGCAGTAATGCAGGTTCCATTTTTCACATTTCATTCTTACACATAGCTATTGAATTTTTCATGTCAGTATTCACACAGCAGTTTCTGCTATTCCATGTATTCCCCTTCCATAGTCACTGGTGTGCATACCTTATCTCCCCATTGCCACCATAGCCAAGCTGTTTACTGTAAATTCAAACGACATCCATGTAACCAGCTCTCTAGACATGCCCCACCAAGCCCCCAGAGCCAATCTTCAGGACCCAGAAGAGAAGTGGTGTCAGGAACTACATGTGGGCACTGACTCTACACCTGCACATCACAAACAAGGGGTCTACAGGGATGTCAGGGAGTATGAGCAGGTTTTTAGCAAGCACCCATTGGACTTTGGGCGGATTAAAGGGGTACAACATCATATACTCACAGGCACTCAACCCCATTAAGGAAAGGTATAGGCCCATACCACCTGCCCATTACCAATGTGCTCTGAAGTATGAAGGAAGCAGGGGTGATCTGGGATAGCTGCAGTCCCTGGGCTGCCCCAATGGTCCTTGTAAAGAAGAAGGATGGGACCATGCGGATGTGTGTGGACTACCACCAGATTAACAAAATCACCCACAAGGATGCTTACCCTCTGCCCCGAATTGAGGAATCGTTAGCCGCTTTAAAATCTGCTACCTACTTTTACACTCTTGATCTCACCAGTGGGTACTGGCAGGTGGCAGTCGCTGAAGAGGATCAGGAAAAGACTGCATTTGCGACCCCAATGGGCCTGTGTGAGTTTAAAGGCTACTTTACACACAGAGATAAATCTTTGGCAGATCTGTGGTTGCAGAGAAATCATGGACATATTGTTCCATTTGTACACAGCCACAAACCTGGCACTGATTGTCCACAATTTCACTGCAACCACAAATCTGCCGTAGATTTATCTCTGTGTGTAAAGTGGCCTTAACAGAATGCCATTAAGGCTGTGCAACGCACCCAGGACGTTCCAGAGGTTGATGGAGTGCTGTTTGGGCCACTGTTACTTCGAGACAGTCTTGCTGTATCTGGACGACGTCATTGTCTACTCCAAGACATACGAGGCCCACCTGGAACATCTGGCTGAGGTGTTTGATGCCCTGTCCAAATACGGGATGAAGCTCAAGCCGTCCAAGTGCCATCTGCTCAAGCCAAAGGTACAGTACCTGGGGCACGTGGTGAGTGCTGAAGGTGTGGCACCAGACCCCGAGAAAATCACAGCCATCCAGGGCTGGCCGTGGCCTACCACTATAAGAGAAGTACGGCAGTTCCTGGGCCTTATGGGGTACTACCGAAGGTTCATCAAGGGGGTATACTCACATGGCGGCCCCCTTGCAAGACTTCTGGTAGGTGAAGCCACGCACGTAAGTGTCGCGGGTGGAGGGGTTGGGAACGCCGCTCGCCTGGGAATCGCTGGCGCTCGGGTCCGGTGCTTCTGCTCCTCGGTGGCTCGAGCATGGGGCCGGACCTGGGGACTCGAGCAGCGCCTCCTCGCCCACGAGTGAAAAGTGGGGTAGGTTTGTGGTGGGATGTCGATTGTGACACCACCCACGGGTTGTGGTGATGGTGGGCACCACCGCTGCTGGTAACGGGGGATCCCGGGAGCGATGGCGGAGAGAAGCTAAGGTATTGACCCCTCCGTGGGTAGGGGCTGTTGGTCCCGGGGCCCCGGTTGGGGAGCAGGGAGGAGGGTTAGGTGCAGGTGCCGATGCGGAGAGGCAGCGTGGACGCGGGTGCAATGTTGTGGTGCAGCGCGGTGCCGGATGGCACTGGTGTACTCACTCAGGTAGACAAGGACAGAGTCTCTGGTAAACCAATCGGCTGGATGGACGGGGCCCAAAGTCAGCTGCGGTGTTTTCACTCTCCCCGGACGGGTTGATGGTGGCTGTCGTTCCCTGCACCTATGTGTAAGTGTATGACTCCTATGGATTCCCACGGATAGTCCGCTCCCCGGAGTGCACGAGTCGGGAGAGCCCGTTTTGCCCGCAGGCGCTGGCCCTCGGATCTCTGGCCGTTGGTGGTGGCTCTTATCCGGATGGGTTGGGCTGTTGCCTTCTGACGGGACTTGGTTGGGAATGAACCCCTGAGGTCCAGACGACAATCAGAGAATTTGACCTTTGTGGCGGCTTCCGAGCCTAGTCGGGGTCTGAGTACCCTGCCTTGGTGCTTGGTTTCAATCTGCTCCACCGCCCGACCCCGGTCCTACGGTTCCGCTGACTTCCACCAACTTCTGCAGACGGCCACCACCGTCTTCCGACCTTGCTGATTGTGCCTGGGCTCCGACCCAGACACACACAGTTCTTACTCCTCTCACTTCCACCTCTCCACTTCAACTCCAACTTCACTGAACTCCTCAACTGAACTAACTACTTTTCCCGCCTCCAGGCCTGTGAACTCCTCGGTGGGCAGGGTCAACCGCCTGGCTCTGCCCCACCTGGTGTGGACATCAAGCCTTGGAGGGGGGCAACAAGGGTTTTGTTTGACTGGTGTTCCTGACCAGAGGAGGGGGGGGTGTTTATGTGGTGTTATTCTGTGACCCCTGGGGTCCAGGGCGTCACACTCCTTCCTTGGTAAAACGCAGACCGTCCGCGGACTGCCCGTCCATCACCGTTTTTATTTTTTTTCTGAAAGATATAAAACAAACAACTGTATGCATTTTCAAATCTTCCCTTACGGGAGGCATGGTACTTAAACGTTACTAATGGTAATAAAAACATTTTTAATAACAACGGACGGGTCCCAGTTCTTCTGCTTCCCCACCCAAACAACCTAAACCTTGATGCTGCCCCTAAGAAGCGGGCAGCACCCCTTTTCCCCAGTCCGGAAAACAGAACCTGATTCAGGTTGCCCAAGCGGGAACGGGTACGGTATCTCGCACCCGACTGTCATTCAGGGGGCCCCACGTCCAGGGGGACCCCTGACCCCGGAGGATGGTCTCCGGTCCTGGTGGTGACCGGACCCCAGCCTGCTCCGCTGCGGGTCCCTCCTCCAACCTGCCTCTCCGGAGGCGGTTAATGGGACTCCAGCCTGGAATTATTTACAAGCCCCACAAGTTCGTGGGTGGCCTGCTAGTTCTCGGCCATGTTCATGAGCAGTTTCTCATGTGGGCTGTTTTAGGGAGATAACGTGGCAAAAAGGGGAACAACATACTGAGGGTCCCAACGGGGACAATGGTTCTTCTGCAAATCAGGTGAAAGTCTCGGATGATTAGTGCTCATTAATTCGGATATTTACACAATCAACATACGGCACCCCTAGATGGCAGTTTCCCTATACCTAAGTGGGGGTCTACCTAGGTTGGGGCGTGTGGACCTTCTGGGCCCAATGGCGTCATTGGGGGGCACTGGGACAGAGGAGACATCTGGTTCCTCTTCCCGTCTGTCGGGTATGGCAGGTGGAGACCTATGGGGGCCTGGTATAGGTGCATCCCTGGGCACTGGTTCAAGCGGTTCACTGACGGTTATTTCCGTTTCCACTTCTTCCACGGGTTGTGGGAACATTATCACCGGAATAATCACCGCGCCGTTCTGCAGTCTACTGGGAAGTCACCCATCACTGTGTGGATCACCTCTTTCTTTGCCCCGTTCGATATGGGGACTGGGACGTCATTTGCCAATTGTAAGGGGTGTGGGCATCTCTTCAGGTGGTCCCTGGAAACTGTAGCCGTGGTTCTCCCCTGGTCGCGACTAATCAGATAAGTCTTCTCATTCTCCCATCCAGTGGGCTGTATGACATACGGGGTTCTTTCCCACTGATCATCAAGCTTATGGGTTCTCCTCTTCCATTTCAGCACTATATCCCCAGGCTCAAAGGGGACAGCCGGAGCCCTTCTGTTGAAGCGTTGCTCTTGCTTTTCTCGGCTCTGATGCAGATTCTTTTCCACATATTCCTGAATCCGTCGGTACTGCGCCTGCCGCTTGGTATCCCAGTTTGTAGTGGCGGGAAGAGCCTCTGGAGCATCCAGGCCCATTTCCAGGTCCACCGGCAGCCGGTCCGGTCGGGCTCTCATCAGATACGCGGGTGCACACTTGGTAGAACTACAGGGAATGATGTTGTACATGTCTACCAGGTCGGGCAGCTTCTCCGGCCACAGGTTTCGTTCTTCCAACGGTAGTGTCTTGAGGAGACCCAGGACCAAGTGATTCATCTTTTCACACATCCCATTGGTTTGGGCATGGTACAGTGTGGTCCTGATTTTCTTGCACCCGTACAACTGGCAAAACTCTTGGAACACTTCTGCTTCAAAGGCCGGACCCTGATCCGTGAGCACCCTCTCCGGGTACCCATGCGGTCGACAGAAGTAGGCCTGGAATGCTCTATCTGCGGTACGGCCTGTTAGATCTTTAACTGGAACAACCACCATGAACCGCGAGTAGTGGTCCACGATGGTCCGGGCGTAGGTATACCCATTTCGACTGTGTGTGAGCTTGACGTGGTCTAAGGCGACCAATTCCAGCGGTTGATGGGTGATGATCGGCTATAGAGGGGCCTTCTGGCTGGCTTCATCCCTGCTTCTCAGTGTAGAGGGACCACACTCTCGACACCAGGCCTCCACCGATTCCCGCATCCCACTCCAATAGAACCATCTCTCAGCATCATCTCCAGCTTCTTCCACCCGAAGTGCCCAGCGCCATCATGGTACGCCTGTAAGACTTTGGGCACGCTGGCCTGAGGAACCACCAGCTGGCGTACCTTCTCATGAGTTTTTGGGTTGATCAGCTCCCGATACAGCTTCCCTTGATGCAGGTATAGCCGGGCTCTTTCTTTCCACAGCCGCTGGGCCTCCGAGGGAGCTGAGGGATCAATTTTGGAGGAGCCCCATGCAATCATGATCTTAACCAACTGGATGGCAGGCGCCTGATCCTGGGCCTCTTGCCACCCCTGACTGGGTAGCGGGTCCAAGTCCACCTGTTGCTGATTGACACACAGTTTTTCGGCTGGTGGCTGGTGGAACGCGGGCAACTCGATTTCCTCCAGGTCGTCATCTTCCGATCTACCATCAGGTAGGTGGGGCATCCGGGATAACGCGTCCGCGTTGGTGTTCTTGCGGCCGGCTCTGTATTTGATGGTGAAGTCATAGTTGGACAGCCGAGCCACCCACCGCTGTTCCAGGGCGCCCAGCTTGGCCGTATCCAGATGGGTCAACGGATTATTGTCCGTGTAGGCAGTGTATTTTGCCGCCGCGAGGTACTGCCTAAACCTTTCGGTGATTGCCCACACCAGGGCTAGGAATTCAAGCTTGAAGGAGCTGTAATTCTCGAGGTTTCTTTCCGTGGGCCGGAGTTTTCTGCTGGCATAGGCGATCACTTTCTCCTTCCCGTTCTGGACCTGGGACAAGACTGCCCCCAGGACCACATTGCTGGCATCGGTATAAAGGATGAATGGGAGGCCGTAGTCGGGATACTCCAGGATTTCTTTCCCTGTTAAGGCTGACTTCAGCTGGTGAAAGACTCCTCGTGCTTCTCTTCCCACACAAACGGGGGTCCGGGGGTCCTACCACCCTTGGTCTGTCCCACGAGGTCTTGCATTGGTGCCACCATCTTCGTGTACCCCTTGATGAAGCGGCGGTAATAGCCCACCAGGCCCAGGAACTGCCTCACCTCCCTCACGGTGGTCGGCCGCGGCCAGTCCCGGATAGCGGTAACCTTCTCAGGGTCTGGGGCGACACCTTCTGCACTTACCACGTGTCCGAGGTATTGCACCTTAGGCTTCAGCAGATGGCACTTGGAGGGTTTCAGCTTCATCCCGTACTTAGCAAGGGACACGGACACTTCCGCCAGGTGCTCCAGGTGAGCTTCGTACATCTGGGAATACACGATTACATTGTCCAGATACAGACAGTTTCGAAATTAAGATGTCCCAGGCAGCACTCCATAAGCCGTTGGAAGGTCCCAGGGCCATTGCACAGCCCAAACGGCATGCTGTTGAACTCGCAGAGTCCCATGGGGGTGGCAAATGCAGTCTTCTCACGATCTTCTGGTGCAACCGCCACCTGCCAGTATCCGCTGGTAAGGTCGATGTTAGAGAAATAGTTAGCAGTTTTCAGCGCAGCCAGCGACTCTTCAATACGGGGGAGAGGATAGGCATCCTTATGCGTTATTTGATTGATCTTCCGGTAATCCACACACATTCTCATGGTGCCATCCTTCTTCTTTACTAGCACCAGTGGAGCTGCCCAGGGACTACAACTATCCCGTATGACCCCTGCCTCCTTCATGTTCCTCAACATGTCCTTAGCGCATTGATAGTGTGCTGGTGGGATTGGCCTATACCTTTCTTTGATGGGTGGGTGTATGCCCGTGGGGATATGGTGTTGAACCCCTTTAATCCTCCCGAAGTCTAGCGGGTGCTTGCTGAAAACCTGCTCATACTCCTGTACTACTCTGTATACCACCTCTTTGTGATGCGTGGGTGTAGTTTCAGTGCCTACATGAAATTCCTGGCACCACTCCTCTAGTTGTCCGGGGGTGTGCCGGTATTGGTGGGGGATGCAGATGTAGGAGGGGTGGCTTCGTGAATGGCGTGGGGATCTATGGTAAGCAGCTTGGCAATGGTAGCATAACGGGGAAGCCTAACTTCTTCCTCCCCACAATTCAGCACTCTCACAGTCACTCTCCCCTTTTTGATGTCAATCACCCCTCTGGCCGCCATCACCGTGGGCCAGTGTTCTGAGGACGTGGGTTCCACCATCGCCAGGTAATCGTGCCCCTGGGGGCCTACTGCTGCCCTGCACCAAATCATCATCTCGCTTCTTGGTGGCACCACCAAAGGGGCTACGTCCATCACCCGCACTCCACCAATCTCTCCACCCGTCAAGTTCACTTGCTGCCGATGCAGGAGGGCCCGGATCTCACGCTGTACTGCCCTCTGTCGGCCTCCCCCTGCAGTGGCGGACAACTGCTGCAACAGACTCAGCACTTCACCCATACAATGCTCAATTACATTAGTCCCTAAAATTACTTTTGGGTTACGGTCACTGGATTCATTCAACACCACAATCATCCCTTGGTGTTTTAACTTGGTACGTCCCACGGTCAGGGTCACTTCTTTGAAGCCCACCTGTGTCATAGGGAGCCCATTGGCCGCAATAATGGTCAGGCTGTCATCAGGGGGGGCAAGTTCACTATCATCCCAATACCGCTGATACAATGTATATGGCATTGTGGTTACCTGCGATCCTGTGTCCAATAGGGCCATGGTCGGGACACCGTCCACCGCCAGAGGGATGATGGGGCAGCCTCCAACGTACCGGTCTCGCCAATCGGTAGGGCCGTGGGGGTCTACTCCTATGGATTGGCCCTTGGCCCCAGGGGTTGCTCGTTTAACGGGCATCGCCTGGAGTAGTGGCCAGGCTTGCCGCACCTGTAACAGGTAGGGAGTCCATACCGCTGGTCGTTGATCTTCCTCCGCTGCATCCAGGGGACGTCCTCTGGGCTGTCAGTGAGCTGGATCTTCTCCGGGGGCTTGACTCTCGTCGGAAGCTGGAGTGCGGCGAGGATCCGGGCGAGGTCTCCATCCATGCGGCGGACTTGTGCGGCCAGCTCCTCCATCATTCCACCAGGCGCTGCAGGGGCCGGTAGAGCCAGGAGAGGAAGTGCTACCGAGACGGGAGCAGTTTCAGCTGGCCATGGGGCCACATCAGGCGTGTCAGGGTTTGGGGCTTGCAGGGCCTTGATGGCCCGCTCTTTCAATAATGTAAAGTCCAGATAGGGATGTTCCAGGGCCCACAGCCGCAGCTGCTTGCGGTCCTCCGTGGACCCCAGGCCCTGCAGGAATTGTTCCACTAGCATCTTATTGCTCTCCACTTCATTAATGGTGTCCACTTGCTTCAGTGTACGGAGGGCAGTCTGCAGGCGCAAGGCATAGTCTCTAATGTTATCTGCAGGTCGCTGTCGATAATGGTAAAACTGCATCCACAATTCAGCTTCTGTGCGGGTCTCAAAAACGGTTTGGAATTTTTCAAAAATGGTAGTCACTGAGGCCCGGTCCGCGTCGGTCCAGGTCTCCGTCTCCTGCTCAGCCGCGCCGGTTAGCTGCCCTAGCACTATTGCCGCCCGCTGTCTGCCGGTCATGGCATACAGGTCAAGGACCGGGCTAATCTTTTTCCGGAATGCCTGCAGGGTATCAGGCTTCACATCGTATTGCAGCAGCCAGGTAGCACTGGGCACTTAGGGCAGGGAGATCGGCATTACCTAGGCGACCACTGGACCCGCGGCCCCCCCCGCGTCTGCAGCTGGAGCGAGGGCTACCATATTACCATCTCCGGGCACCACCGCAACCGCGACCGGCGCCCCTCCGACACCCCCATCAGGCGCAGACATCTTTTTCTCAACCCCCCTCGGTTCTCTCCGGCACCTCCTTCTCTCAGGGACGGGGCTTCACTTTTCGCGCCTTCCCTGCTCGGGGAAGACGACTCGAGCGGGAACTTTTCGCGCCCAAGATGGCGAAATTCCAAATTTTTGGGCCGGACACTGCCGGCAGGCACTGCAAGGCGCACTTCTACTGGTAAGTAGACAGGTAGGATCCTGTTCGTGACGCCAAGTTGTCGCGGGCGGAGGGGTTGGGAACGCCGCTCGCCTGGGAATCACTGGCGCTCGGGTCCAGTGCTTCTGCTCCTTGGTGGCTCGACCACGGGGCCAGACCCGGGGACTGGAGCAGCGCCTCCTCGCCCACGAGTGAAAAGGGGGGTAGGTTTGTGGTGGGATGTCGGTTGTGACGCCACCCACGGGTTGTGGTGATGGTGGTAACGGGGAATCCCGGGAGCGATGGCGTAGAGCAGCTAAGGTGTTGACCCCTCCGTGGGTAGGGGCTGTTGGTACCGGGAACCTGCCTTGGTGCTTGGTTTCAATCTGCTCCCCGGTTCGGTACCGGCGGGCCACCGCCCGACCCCGGTCCTACGGTTCCGCTGACTTCCACCAACTCCTGCACCATCTGCCGACCTTGCTGATTGTGCCTGGGCTCCGACCCGGACACACACAGTTCTTACTCCTCTCACTTCCACCTCTCCACTTCAACTCCAACTTCACTGAACTCCTCAACTGAACTAACTACTTTTCCCGCCTCCAGGCCTGTGAACTCCTCGGCGGGCAGGGTCAACCGCCTGGCTCCACCCCACCTGGTGTGGACATCAAGCCTTGGAGGGGGGCAACAAGGGTTTTGTTTGACTGGTGTTCCTGACCAGGGGAGGGGGGGGTGTATGTGGTGTTATTCTGTGACCCCTGGGGTCCAGGGCGTCACAGAAGACCCTCAGGGCCTCCCTTTCAATGGGGTCTGGAACAAGAAAAATCTTTTGAACCGATGAAGTCTGTCCTGACTGGGGACGAAATCCTGGCCTACCCTGATTATGGCCTCCCGTTCGTGTCGTACACAGATGCCAGTAATGTGAGACTGGGAACCGTCCTGTCCCAGGTGCAGAAGGGTAAGGAAAAAGTGATCGCCATGCCAGTCGAAAGTTGAGACCTACAGAGAGGAACCCAGAGAATTATAGCTCCTTCAAGTTGGAGTTTCTGGCGCTCGTATGGGCTGTGACAGAAAGGTTCAAGCACTACCTTGCCGCTGCCAAGTTGACTGTATATGTACCGCCCTGAGAGGGGCCTGGCCACTTCCTCCGCTTGCTCGGGCCGAGCCGCTCGAGGTCCGGGCTCCGGTTCTCGGTGGCACGAGCGCCTCCGGACTGGGGGCCACGTCGCTCTTGTTAAGGGAAGGCGGTGGGGGGTGGTGGTCGTGTAACGGGTCGTGACACCACCCACGGGTCGTGGTGACGGGGGATGCACCACCGCTGTGGCTGGAGTGATGGCGGGCTCGTCCGGGATCGGTGTTGCGGCCGCAGCTGAGATGTTAGCCCCTCCGTGGGTAGGGGCGGTGTGTCCCGGGGCCCCGGTGGGTGACTGGAAGGGGGTGATGGCGTCGTCGGGGTGCAAGGCACCGTGCGGTGTAGCGTCGTGCCCGGATGGCACTTGTGTACTCACGATTGATTCACACTCAGAGTCACTGGTAAACCAAAGTTCGATAGTGGTCGGTCCCCGTGGCCGGCTGCTGATGTCCCCTGTGGGGTTGATGGTGGCCCCTTTTCCCATGCACCTCTAGATGTTTGTGTTCCGGCCCCCCCTGCCTAAGTAGTGGTGGCCCGCTCCCCGGCGTTGAGCTGCCGGAGGAGCCCTTGGTTGCCCGCAGGTGCTGGCCCATCTTGTGTTTGGCCCTTGGCGGTGGCGCTGACCCGGATTCGGTGGGCTTTTGCCTTCTTTTGGGACTTTGGGTATGGATGAACCCGTGAGGTCCGGCCAGCAATCAGTCAATTTGCCTATACTCAGTGGCTTCTAAGCTAGGACGGGGTCTGAGTACCCTCCTGTTGGTGCTCCGGTACACGGTTGACTCCCTCGTTCGGGACCAACCCAGGCCTGGTCCGTACGGTTCCGCCGGTTGCTGTACCGGTACTCCTGCAGAAGGCCATCACCGTCTGCCTGCCTGACATTCTCTAAGGGGTCCAGGCTCCTACCCGGGTCCCTGACAGCTGCTCCTCTACCACTCACTGTCAACTCCAAACTCATCAGTTTGAACTTCCTGCCCCAGGACAGTAGTCTCCTCGGTGGGCGTGCCTTTCCGCCTGACTCCGCCCACCTGGTGTGCTCTACTTGCCCTGAGGGAGGCATCAGGTCTCCCTTTCGGGTGACATGTGTGTGACCTCACAGGGGATGGGGGTGTGTGTGTATGTGGTAGATGTTATTACCTTTGACCCCTGGGGTCCAGGGCGTCACATATACATGGACAATAATCCCCTGACTCACCTGGATACGGCGAAGTTGTGAGCCCTGTAACAACGATGGGTTGCACGGTTGGCTAATTACGATTTTATCATCAAATATAAAGCTGGCCGCAAGAACACCAATGCGGATGCATTGTCCAGAATGTCCCACTTGCTGGATGAAGAAGGGGATGAAGATGACCTGGAAGAGGTTGAGCTACCTGCCTTCCATCAACCCCCTTCGGAAAAGGGGCCTCGATTGAATGTCCACCAGCAGGAGATAACTTGTGACCCCTTGCCTCACCATGGCTGGCAAGAAGCTCAGGACCAAGATCCTGCAATCAAGCTAGTCAAGTTGCTGTTATCCAGAGTCGATGCCCGCTTGTGCCCAGGTGCCCCAGAAGAAGCCAGAAAATTGTGGCAAGACCGAAGTCGGCTTTACTTACACCAAGTCAAGTTGTGTAGGAATCTGACCAACCCAAAGACCCATTAGAGGATCTGCCAGATTGTGGTCCCCAAGTCACACGTCCCAGTGGTGCTGGAGGCCTACCATGATGGAACCGGGCACTTTGGATGGAAGAAGCTGTAGATGTTGCTAAGAAGTCGCTTTTATTGGATTGGGATGAGGGACTCCATTGAGGCCTAGTGTAGGAACTGTGGTCCCTGTACCTTGAAGAGGCAAGATGGCACCAGTCAGCGAGCACCACTTCAGTCGATCGTCACCCAGCAGCTTCTGGAGATTGTGGCTCTGGACCATGTTAAGCTAACCCCCAGTCGCAGTGGGTACATGTATGCACTTGTGACGCTCTGCACTAGCCAGGGGGTCACAGACACAACACCACACACACCCCTTTCCCGGACAGGTGACATCAGTTACACAAAAACCCTTCTTGCCACCCTCCAGGGTCTGATGTCCACACTAGGTGGGGCAGAGCCAGGCAGTTGGCCCCGCCCACCAAGGAGTTCACAGGCCTGGAGGCGGGAAAACACATGAGTTCAGTTCAGTTGAGTTGCAGTGGAGTAGAGGAGAGTGGAAGAAGAGGAGGAAAGTCATGCACAGGCGGACCTGAGACCAGGCCCGCCAGTGGAACTGTTAGGTGTCTGGGTCGGAGCCCAGGCACCTCCAGCAAGGTCGGCAGACGGTGGTGGCCATCTGCAGGAGTTGGCCACATGGTCGGTGGAACCATAGGACCGGGGTCAGGCGGTGGCCCGCTGGTACCGAACCGGGGAGCCGATTGGGAGCCAAGCACCAGGCAGGGTACTCGAACCCCGACTAGGCTAGAAGCCGCCCTGATAGTCGAATTTACTGATTGCGGTCTGGACCTCAGGGGTTCATTCCCACCCAAGTCCCGATTGAAGGCAACAGCCCAACCATCCAGGATAAGTGCCACCGCCAAAGGCAAGAGATCCAAAGGGCCAGCGCCTGCAGGCATACGGGCTCCTACGACACTTACACGCCGGGGAGTGGACTACCAGTTTCCAGGCACAGGAGTCAATATCTACATAACACAGGTGCAGGGAAATGACAGCCATCACCAACCTGTCCAGGGAGAACACTGCAGCCGGCTGCGGGCCCCGTCCATTCTGCCGTTTGGTTTACCAGAGACTCCAGTGTTTTGTGTCAGAGTGAGGACACCAGCGCCTTCGGGCCGCGCACCGCACCGCACCTGCGTCCTGTACGCCCATGCTCCCTCAGCACCCTTCCCGCGGGCCCCCGGGACCATCGCCCCTGCTGCCCACGGAGGGGTTAACACCGAGCTGCATAACACCGTCCCCGGGAAGCCTAGTCAACGACAGTGGTGGTGTCCACCATACAATCACCACAACCCGTGGGTGGCATCACGAACTTTACCAATTCCACTAAATCACCACAAGAACCCCTGCGTGCATCACCACTACCCCTTTCAGAGTGACGTGACCCCCGGGTCCGCGAAAGGCTCAAGCCACTACCCGCAGTACGCGAGCACGGACCCAAGCGGCTCGGCGGCTGCAGCCGAGGCCGCAGGGCGGTACACACTCACTATGGTCGATCACTACTCATGGTTCCTGGTGGTAGTACATGTCAAGGACTTGACAGCCAGCACAGCGGTGAAGGCGTTCCAGGCCCATTTCTGTAGCATGGATATCCTGACCGAGTCCTGATGGATCAAGGCCCCGCCTTTGAAGCCAAGATCTTCCAGGAGTTCTGTAGTCTGTATGGGTGCAAGAAGATCCGCACTACTCCTTACCAAGCGCAGACGAATGGGATGTGCGAAAAGATGAACCACTTGGTGATTAACTTGCTGAAGACCCTTCCCTTGGAGGAGCAGAACTTGTGGCCAGAGAAACTACCAGATTTGGTCGACATGTATAAGGGCACTCATCATCATCGCACACACGCCGGCACTACAACCCCCATCATCCTCGCACATACGCAGGCATTACCTCAGTGACGTCCCAGCTGACAGCGCGGCTCACTTCAGTTGCTCTGTGGATCTGACACAGAGCGCTCCTGTACTATGGCGCTCCCTGTCAGCTTCATGTAGCAGAGCTGGATCCATCGCGGGACCTCTGTGGATTACGTCGGACCTGGAGTGGTATTTGGGGATTTTAATAAAATGGTGAAAGAGGGTGTTTTTTTGTCTTTTATTCCTAATAAAGGATTTTTCATTGTGTGTGTTTTTTTACTTTCACTTACAGGTTAATCATGGAAGGTACTGTATCTTGGGGAGACGCTTGCCATGATTAACCCCTTATTACCCCGATTGCCACCGCACCAGGGCAATTCGGGATGAGCTGGGTAGAGTCCGGGGACTGTCACATCTAATGGATGCGGTAATTTTGGGCGGCTGCCTGCTGATATTGTTAGGGTGGTGGACACCTCATAACGTGGCGCTCCCCATCCTGACAATACCAGCCTCCAGCCGTGTGGCTTTATCCTGGCTGATATCAAAATTGGGGGAAACCGCAGTTTGTTGTTTTTTTTTTATTATTATTTATTTATTTATTTATTTTACTGCACGATATAGACTCACCCGCCGGCGGCTGTGATTGGTTGCAGTGAGACAGCTGTCACTCATCGTGGGTCTAGCAAGAAGAGAATGGCACTTCCTATATATGCGTCTAGGAGATATTGGGGTGCACTTCAGGTTCCAAAGCCAAACAGTGAGAAGTATACAAGGCACTCCCAAGATGATTTGAAGAAATATTTATTCATTTATTCATGTGCGTAACAAAAACGTTTTCGGTCCTATGTGGACCTTCCTCAGTAGCACATAAGTGAGGGAAAACGCTGTGTGGGCTGTCAGACGCGGAATCCACCACTGTATCAGGGCTGCCAGTTTGTTTGTTTGTTTTTTATTATTTATTTATTTATTTTACTGCACGTTATAGACCCGCCCGCCGGCCGCTGTGATTGGTTGCAGTGAGACAGCTGTCACTCATCGTAAGTCTGACTGCAACCAATCAAGGGCGCCGGTGGGCGGGGAAAGCAAAGAATAGCAAATTAAATAATGAAGCGGCAGCCATTTTCAAAAGAGGAAAAGCCGCCGGAGCTTTGTGACAGCCGTGCAGTGCCACGCCCGTGATCGGTGAATAGGAAAGAGAGAGGGATTGCGCTGGGGACGCAGGACGCATGCAGATATGCAACGTGCGCACATAGCCTTACTGTGAAAAGCCACGCTTTTGCTGATTCAACCGTTATCGAACAGTAACTCGAACTGCCGAACTTGAAGCAAATCGTTCGAGTTCATCGAACGACTCGAACACCACTCAAAATCACTCAAATTTGAAATTGGCGAACCGTTCGAATCGAACATCGCTCAACTCTACTGGGGACCCGAGAACTGGTAGGACAATGGTTGACCCTCACTGTATTGAAGTACGGGTTTGCACGAATACGAAGTCCCGGCACCGTCGCCTAACCCTGAAGTAGTCACTGTCCTTTTCTATATATATGCCTGCCACAAGCACTGCAGGTAAATGGCGCTGGAACCCACACACTCTCACAGCCAGGTTACCTGCCTAAGCTGTCAGCATACAGAATGACACTCGCGCACCGATAGGCGGAGCTACGGACCTTTTATAGCAGCCTCCCTGGCCCAGGCCACATGGCATGTGGTAATGGCGCCGGTTGCGGCCAACTCGCCGCCGCCACGTCACCGCTGACGTGACCACGACCAATCAGCGGCCATTGCGTCA